>NW_027498867.1:0-109417 GCF_021521415.1 Bidens hawaiensis | reverse complement strand
AAACAGGTCTACAGTTGTAACTGTTGATTTCCGTGTTTTTAGTGTCAATTGAGTGTGTTAAACACCAATCGAACACAAATCAGAGGTAATCACGTTTGACATGCTCTATTTTTTTATTTTTTTTTGGTTTAATAGAGTAAAGATATAGCGTGGTTGAACATTAGTGTGTAGAATGATGCATACATTGACTAATTAATATATTTTACATGATTTTTCAAGTATTGCATATATGTATTACTGTTATACTACGTGTATATGCAGTGTTGATGCATTGCGTATATGCATTATACATAGTTCCGATTGTCATTCAATTCACACATCGAATTTGTCCAATCAATCGCAATGAGATCAAGCAAAAAGTTTAAGAATACTAACATGTGCGTACTCATAATCATTCAATTCACACATTATAAATGTCAATTAGGTGCCTTACATGCATATAGTATGGATGCTCTGTACGTACTCATAATCATTCAATTCACACATTATAAGTGTCAATTAGGTGCATTAAATTCATATAGTGTGGATGCTCTGTTTTTTTTAAGTTGTGAACGATCGTATATGTATTATCATATTTTGATATTAGTTTGGATGTCTTACATGATTAGTCGAATATGATATATATGTAGTTCGTAATTGATGTATTTTATTGCACATTTCTAGTTATATTGCATATATATAGTGTTGAACGTAATTCTAGAGTGTCATCGAACGTTAATTTGTACACTGATTATGCTATAAACAATGCACATACTGATATCAGTTTGTGTATTTTACATGAAGAGCATACTCGATGCATCACTTATCTATTAAGTACATATACTGTGAGTTATATTACATCTATACAAAACTTATCTATTATACCCATGCGTAGTCTGTTGTATTACATGTATACAATGATTATCTATAAAATGCATATGTGGTATTACATTTATGCAGCACATGATATATTACATGTATGTAGTAGTTATCCGTTAAGTGTATGTAACACTAATCTATTACCTACATATATAGCCTGTTGAAAATTTACTCGTTTTAGTTATATGTCATATATGATTGTTCAATTTTGGTGCTTAACTGATCACTACAGGCTTAATTTATATTTTGATTCAGTATGCCCTCCAACTATTCGATGAAATGTCTAAATGAACTCGTTATTTTTGATACTTGAATCATAACATGTTGTCAGGTTAATTTTGCTTCGTAGCTGTTAAGTTTGACTATCGTTAATGTTAAAATCATCATCTTTCTCAGAATAATATTATGATAGTGAAGGCTTATATGCTTATTTGCATACATAAAAATGGCAGTTAGAAAATCATATGAAAACCAATTTACTTTATGTTGTCACTGCTAGAAGTTGCATGTTATTCTAATAGTAACTTGCTTAATATATGGTTAAAGGCTGAAAACATATTCTTATTCCCTTTGAAAAGGTTATGTCAATCCTTCAGTTTTATTAACTTCAAGCAACTTAGTTTTGCTTTCTTTTATATTTTTTTCTTTTATGTTGTGTACCTGAACTCAACCCGAGACCAGATTGCCCATGCACTGAGGACCAAATTGCCCTAACTCAAGATCAGGTAAAATTTTCGGTACTTTGATTAATTTCAGATCGACCCTATTGTACTAATGTATTACATATATGTAGTACTAGTGTATTACATATATGTAGTACTAATGTATCATATAAAAATGTTAACTGTTAGCTTTTAATTTATAATTAGGTATGGAGAGCATAAAGCAAAGAATATCAAGTTTATAAGACCAAAGGCGTGAAAAAAATACAAGATTTGTAGTAGGAACTAGTTCGCATCTTGTCAATTATTTGTTGGTGTTAACGCGATGTAAAATAAACAATTATATATTTTTAAGAGAGTTAGGATTTGAAATTGAACGTGTTAAGACAACATGAATATTTTGGTACTTTATATGGTGCTGAGAATTATGGTGATGATAATGTTAATGCAATGTTTGTTTATTTATGCTATATATATGTAATATATTACATTTAAATTTATAGTTTAGATAAGTGATATTACATTTGTGTAATAATTAGACAACATTACATGTACAAAAATCTCGGTATTACACGTGTGTAGTACATGACTTGCTTGTTGAACGCCAGGTAATTGCAAGATATTATACCGCATATACGTATTATATAAAATATGATGCTACCTTGTTGCTCAACATAAAAAAAATTGCAAGATATTACTAGTAACACTGCTAGAACTTGTAGCAACATCAACATAGGAGCTCGACTAGGCATCCCGGTAAAATTGAACATGGTCTTCACTTTGAGTAATCATTATTAACAAGTGATTTTGCAAGTGCTTTGTTGCGTGTGTTCAATTTTAATACGTTGATTGCTCTGAAACCAAGACCTGCGAAATGCTGCAACTAAATCAGAATTTTATTAGTTAATCACAATTGTATAGAGAGACATAACTATATTCTCGTTCAAAGAGAAAATGGCAACCCAACAAAGCAATACACCAAAGAACATAAACAAATAAAAACATCTGTACTACTTTAATACGCAACTAGAATTCCAAAACATAAAACAAAGCATTTACTTGAACACCTAATATGCACAAATGTAAAACACAAAAAAAGAATCCTATAAGAAACTTTCTACAACAACTCACTATCTATGACGTTATACATGCATCTACAAAACAATAAAAAAATGTATCGCTAGTTAAAAAAACTCTAAAACGCACGCTTTAATAACAAAAAAACAAAAAAACAACAACTGGCAAACACTTGTATACAATCCATAAACCGACTCACTATGTATGATGTTCTATGCATAAAACACATATTTTAATACATTAAAAGGCATGCATATGCAAAGTAAGTAAGAATGGCATGGGCAGTCGAAAATAAGTCCAAAACGCAGGCTTAATAACAAAAAAAAACCTAACATGTAGTCGGACACCTACTGTGGAATTCATAAACCATCGTAATCAATAACAAACAACTATACACAAATGAAAAACCACATATTCTAAGCCATTAAAATACATGCATTGACAAAATAAGTAAAAAAAAAGGCATGTGTAGTTAAAACAACACAAGACTAATGTTTCAATAACAAAAAACAACCGGACATTTATTCGAACACTTGGTATGCAATTTGTAAACAAACGTACAACAAACAACAGTACATAAAAGAAAAATGCAGCTTATAAACCATTAAAATATGTGTCTATGTAACTATAACAAATAAGAACTCATAAAAGAAAGGCAAATCAAATCACTTTACCTGATACAAAAGTTGCCATCGACAGTCAAAATTTTAGACGAACGAAGACTTAATGTAAGCACGGAGTGAACTCTAATCATGGATTTGTTTAACAATAGCTTCCAAGTGTTTGCATCTGCTTGCAGCTAATATGTGTTATTGCATACATTATATTGCATATATGTAGTACTTAACATTATATTGCGTATATGTATCATATAACAAAATATTACCTTGTTGATAAAAACCACCATATAGCAATTGAATACCATTAAAATAGCCTGATAATGAACCAGTATCAACAAATGAATTCTGTTAAGCACTCCAATCAAGCAAATTAGATTCCTTCATCGAGTAGCAACAGATTTTAACCTAGATTCGTGTAATTCTAGAATACAATGTCATTTTTGCCTTTACAAATTTCAGACGAAGCAACACCTAATCGGTTTAGCAATGAAACACAAACTGTAAATCAGTTAAAACCCATGAATGAATATGGAAGACAACAGTTGGATTACAAAAACCTGCAATTGACGTGTTAAATGATTGAAATAATCATTGATTATGGTTTATATAACTGATTTGTCACGTTTTGGAAGCTGGAGATGCTAATTTCTATTGAACTAGTGTTTCTTTTGATATCATTGCATAGGGGAAGGCGGGTCAAATAGAGAAGACGTGAGTTGTTCTCTATTAGGGCAATTTACAAAAATAACCCTCCACTTAGGAGTTCTCTAATTATCTCCAAAATAAGGAGTACTCTCTTGATCCTTCCCCTATACATATATATATATATACATTATTTAATAAATAAAGCTTTTTAAATGTCGCGTGTCATCACTATGTTGATCCTTACAAAATTTTCTCTCATCTCTCTCATATTAAATACATTTCTCTTTTTAATATTTCATTTTTAATTTTTAATAATTCCATCCTAATTTAAAAGAACTAACACCATCATAAATATGTTAATTTGTTTAATATAAAATATATTGCATTAGTTATTAATATTAGATTTTTATAAGTAACCAATACGAAACGGGTGAGTTTCTTTAACCGGTTAAAGTATCAAACATTGTTCATGTTAAAACAGTTTGAGATTAGAATGAGTTTTGGTCCACGGGTTGGTTTATTAAAGTAGTCATTTACAACTAAGTTTTGATATAGAAAATAACAAAGAAATAATTTATGATTTATGAATTTTCTAACAACTTTTTATTTCCAAATTGCGTAATGTGTAATTTTTTTACTCTATAATATATCTTTATATATGTGATACATTTTTTTTGAATTTCACATTATGTTATTATTTAAAAAAATTACTTATTTTAACTTGTGTGCTACACGGGTAACTAACCTAGTATATATATATATATATATATATATATATATATATATATATATATAAGAGTAAAATTGCTATCTGTGAGTATAGAAAATCAAACCATTAAGGAAATAATGAGTGTCGGTGAAACCATTGCCAGGAGAATCGAGCTTTGGCCACTACGACGGTCGTATGATCATACTATAATGTGATTATGATAGATTTCTCCGAATGCGTATATGAAAAAGACTATAGTTTGCAAATAGTCATTCAATTGATACACACACGAAGATCACAGTTTGCTAATGAGTATATGACAAAGTATGTAAGTAATTAATAGGTACGTATAAGTCCCCAAAAGTATTGAAAATGGTAAATAGGGGAGTGATTACTCACCTTAATATTCAGGCGAGTTAAACGATAAAATAAAGATATTAAACGAGTCCTGAGCCTTAAGCGAGCCGACTGATCCGACATGAACAGACCTGGAACTTTGAGACAGTAAACTATAATTAAAAACGAGAACATAGCCGCTGGAATCATATCAAACGGGTGTACAAAATCAAGTTTTGATATTTTAACAATTTAAGCGAGCTGGTACTGTTCAAAATCCGAGCTTCAAGTCGGAAGTCTGGTCTAACTAGTACACTCAAAATTTTAAAACAAGCATAAAATTTGTCTGGCCCAAAAGCTAATTCCGATCAGAAGATAGAGAAATCAGATAGTCAAATATTTTGACTATTATGCCCTAAAACGGGTCGAAGAGCAACTGACTGACAAAACCCCATCAATCATTAAAATTGATTTGAGGAATTTTGTTAGTTAAACAAAAATAAACATTTTTCATGCAGACAACTTACCCGAAAAGATTACGGAACAATGAGAATACACGAGTCAAAGGGTCTTGAAGCTTGAAAGTCAAACCGTACAATGAAGATTCTTGGATAATACACCATGAAAATAATATGCACGATTTTTTAAGAGATGGGTGATGAGTTTTCAGAGGTATTTAGGGTTTCTTGATAGGTTGGTTATAATAATGAGACTCAGAATTTATTTATTTGGTAAGCGGGCTCGAATAAGAAACTATATAATCAATAAATGACAAAATCGGGTAAAATAACATGGGGATTTCGAGATTAAGAGATGGTGGCTGACGTTTTCAATCATATTTTAGGATTTTATGATGTGTTTTTGGTTAACTAAACACCCCAAAATCGTTTATTAGGTAATTGCTTATATAAGGAAACCGAATAAGCTTATTATAACACAATCGAACCAATTAATAGTCAAAATTCGTTTTTAATATTATGGGTAAGAATATGGGCATGTTATAATATTATTTAACTTATCTTGAGGCATAAGTTCGGGATTTGGTCAAAATATTCCTTGTACTTTTATAAATGTGATTTTTAGCCGTTCTAAGCAATTAGAAGGTTTTTAAGAGTTGTTTGACGAGTTTGAAAGTTAAGAAAGTATAAATTAAGTTTAATCAAGTTAAATACTAATAAATACAAACTTTAAATAATTCAAAAGATTCGAATTACATTCTGAGTCGGGTTAAACATAAACGAATTCAAATACAAAAACCCGAGATGTTACAACGTGTCATGAGAAAAATAGAAAAAAATATGGGTTTTATATAATACAATAATCCAAAGAGAATATGTTCAAAACTAAATATTAATGTTTTCATATATGAGTTTTCTTTTAATCGATTCTTTATATTTTAAAAATCTCATATTTTAAAAAATAAAAAACTGTGTTTATATATATATAACAAAAATAAAAATTATCTAGTTTATCGTAGTTGAATTTAACTTATTATTATTAAATCCTAGACACAATAACTTATTTAAGGTTTTAAAAGTTGGTGATGTAAACAAAGGAGAGAGAATGTCTGATATGAAAAAGACTATATTACCCTTAATTATTACTCATCACGTCCCATTAGAAGTGTCATGTTTTGAAAAATACAAAGTTTAATGTGGATTGAATGATTACTTATTTTTATTAATAAATGACAATAATGCCCTTAAAAAGTGGGTCCATTAATATTGTTTATTAATGTTAGTTGTGTGTGTTTAAGGATAAATTTAGAAATTGCTAATAAAATTAAAAGTGGACATTTGTAATTGGACAAACAAAAATAAAAGATTGACATTTTTAATGGGACGGGGGGAGTATGTATAATGGAATAAGTGATGTGATTAAATATGGTTAATTCATTTAGTTTCTTAAGTTCTTAAAACTCATATAGGTTCACAAAATAAATCAACTAAATGTATGATATAAAAAAGACCATATTACCCTTATTTGTTATATGTTTTTATTTTACAATTTTGAAAATTAGTTTTTATGCATATCTATGTTTTTTTACACATATGTAATTTGTTTATACATAAATTTTACACATATGTAAACTTGTGATTGATATATTTTATAAAAAATATATATAAAATATGATAACACTACTCTTAAATGATGTTAATATATATAAAAAATTACAAAAAATGTTTAGTTGTAAAGAGTTCCCAATGGTTCTAAACTTTTATAGAGTTTTTAAATCATACCAACCATATATATATCTATATATATATATATATATATATATATATGGGTGGGATCTAGAGAGAACTCTTTTTAAAGAGAGAACTAGAGAACTAGTAAGGAATTATTTTTAACTATTTTAAAAAAAAATATTTTGTGATTTTTTTTCTTTCCTCCTTCTAATAAGATGATATTGTTCCTAAAAAAATAAAAAAAAAACCGTCAGTGTAATGCGTATGTGCATTAATGTGTATTGTATATATAAAATAGTGTTTTATTGCATATAATACAACACAAATACATTATCTAAATACACACTATTGAATATATGCAAATATGACACTTATAATTGCATGCAAAACATATTATCGCATATATGTAATACAACATTAATGCACATATGCACTATATCGATTTTTTTAAATTTTTGTATATAATATAACACTATTGCATATATACAATACAAACAACTATATAATTGCTATTTAACCTATTTTAAATATCAAAATGCACACTATTGCATATATGCATTATAAAAAAATCGGTGTATTGCATATACGCGTTACTCGTTATTTTTTTTATTTTTATATTTTTTTGTGATGAAGAATAACAAGATATAAGAAGGATGAAAGAAAAAAAATTTTAAAAATATTTTTTTAATTAAATTAAAAATATTTCATTATTAGTTCTCTAGTTCTCTCTGTAAAAATGAGTTATCTCATGATCCTCTCCCTATATATATATATATATATATATATATATATATATATATATATATATATATATATATATATATATATATATATATCACAAATAAAAAAATTATAAAAATATTCTTCAAATCATCGGCCGGCGACAAAACACATTGCCTCCCCTTTGTCTCCCTTTTTATCGCTCGGGGGGGGGGGGGGGGGGATGTTCCTCCTCCTTATCATCTAAAATCGCACCATCTCCTCGCTCACTACGCATAACCTTAATGAGTAAATTTGGTGAAACATTGTTCATCCTGTATAATTTTTTAATGTATTTTGAAAGTGATTATGAGTGTAGGAGAGATAAAAATATAATGATAAAAGTATAAAAAAGTTATTTAATTGAAAGAGAAAATGAAAATATTGTTATGAATAATAGTTATTATGGTTATCAACACCTAAATTAGATTTGTTTTCCTTTCTAAGTTTTCCCATCACTATATATTATTCTATTGTATCTCATTGTAGGATATACACTTGATTAATAAAATCTCTCTCTTTCTCCATACATCTCTATGTTATATTACTTTGCTATTAGGTCTGTTTCACAACACGTTATCAGCACGAGTTGCTTTTAGAGTTGGATCGTATCATCATCAAGTAAGTCAATCTTGTATTATCATTGTTCTCTATTCTCTAATACATAAACCATATTATATTAATACAATTTTGGATTTGTTAAGAGATTTCTTTTATTATTCTTTTAAATCTCACAAAACAATCCTTATTATAATCTGAACAATTTTATTATTTAAATACAATTTTGTATTATTCAACAAGTCAAAAATTTTGGTTTTTTTGATTGGTAAATTTAATTGGTATTAAATCGGTTGGGATTTTTTCGATCAATTGAAAAAACTTGTATAAGCAAAACAAGATATTAATTAGACAAATCTTTCAATTTTGATTTATAGTATGGGGTTGGGACTACTAGATGTTATTCATGAATTCATTCTCATATAACAAACCAATATCCTGTATCAATTTAGGTTTTATTTATCATATGTTTAATAAGTTAAATATATTGATTTCTGAAAAAGATTATTAAGGAAACAAGTAGTCTATTATTTAATAGTTTCTTAACTAGATTAAAGTTCAAATATTCATTCAATAAAGATTTTCTAAAGATCGAACAAGTAAGCCATAAGCTTATAAATTTTATATTTTGTTTTAATATAAATATTTGGTTAACTTTTATACTAGACAGAGAAAATATTTTAATAGTTATTAAATATTTTTGCTTATTATTAGATAATGTTATTGAACCATACAATATGAAACTGAATATTTTTCCGTTTTAATGTTAGCAAAATATTGTTAATGTATCTATAAATATTATTATGGTTTTTAAAGATGTATTGAATTCATTAATTTCAAAACTATATAAAATGTTAATTTGGATTATTAAAGTAAATCTTTTGAGAGAGAAATTTTAATAATTGTTCAAAATCTGCTTCTATAATTATGATATTAAGTTACTCAGATTAATTGAACAATATAAAATCATGATTAGAAATCAAATCATAGAGATATTAGATATATATATATATATAGAAGGTGTATTAAAGAATTAACAATTTCTTTTAGTATTATCATGCTTGTTTTAAATAGTTGTTGCATGTATCATGAGTAGTATTAAAATAAAGATCTAAATGGTAAGTTATATTTAGATTGATATCTTATTAGTTTGCAATAAAGAAAATTTTGAACACCAAGAAGATGAACTTGAGTGAAAGTTTCAATACTGTTTATTTGTTGTTCTTTTGTTACACGTATGTATATCTAAAAATTATATGCGTGGTTATATGTTCATTTGTTTAGTTGTTATTATGCGGCTCGAATGTATCTAAAGCCTACGTTGACAAACTATAATTCACTAGTCATACAACAGAAAATAAATGAAACTCTAAATATTGTATAAATTATATATTTCAAAGTATGAGAAAAATGTTATTCATGTAGTTTTAATACAACTCTTTTATACGGTATCATGTTATAGCATCATATATTATATGTGTACTTTGACTTTATAATGTATTATCTTGTACTTATTGTTTATGCATAACGATGGTACTGAATAGAATACCTAAACCAAAGGTGTTGTTATCTATCATTCTCATCAAAGATATATGCTTAAATATAACATGGTGTGCCAAACTCCTTAAATCTCTTTATTGAAGGTTATAAAATATTAGCATGACTAAATGACTTGATCATGTTATTACTTCTCTATTGATATAATGTGAAGACAAGATTACTTATAAGGATAAACCTGGTAAGACATTTTTTTCATTTGTTAAACCTCAAATATGCTCCTGAAGTAGCATATCATTAAAATGCATGAAAACTTTGAAGTGATTTTGTTTCCACGTTTGAGAAAATTATGAATAAACCATGAAAATGGCTTGGTTTTATATCATTCCCTGAAGTGAATGCGACTATGTATTGATCGTTACGATCATGGACAATGAAAAAGTTGTAATGATGATTATATTAATAATGAGATCTACCATGGGAATTATAACGATGGTCAGGCTTGTAAGGCCCCGCTACCGGTAGCCCTACCTTTATGTTGGATTTACTCATAAACGCAGTTCTAATATCAGAGTTAACTAAAAACATTCGCGAAATATAAAAACTTTAATAAAACGTTTCATGGCAATTCAAAACTTGTCTTAAACAACCAACTTGTCTTTCGAAAACTAAGTAATTAAAACATAACACGCCTTGACCCTTCCGATGCCAGTATCTTATTCAACGCCACGTGTCCCCTCATGCGAGCTGCCTCATCCTACTCACCTGCGTGTATACTAAAAGTCAGCAACGCTGAGTGAGTTCTAGTTAATCATACATTATACAATACACACAAACTTATATTCTTTCAATCATACTTTCATACTTTCTTTTGTACTAACTAGCTTTCATATCTTACGTTATAAAGAGCATTACGCCCTACATTCCTCGAGTATTATTAGGGCTCGGTACCCTCCTTCCTCGAGTATTATTAGGGCTGGGTACCCTCCTTCCTCGAGTATTATTAGGGCTCGGTACCCTCCTTCCTCGAGTATTATTAGGGCTCGGTACCCTCTTTCCTCGAGTATTATTAGGGCTCGGTACCCTCTTTCCTCGAATATTAATAGGGTTCGGTTCCCTAGTTCTCGAATATTAGTAGGGTTCGATTCCCTCTTCGTTACCATACAACCATACATCATACCTCGAGTATTATTAGGGCTCGGTACCCTTTTCGTAACCATACAACCATACAACCATCCTTTCCTTCTTTTATTAACTTTATCACGTTCATACACATAAGCATACATATCATACTTACCTTATACATAGCGTTACAACCTAACAGTACGTGCAATATCCGAAGATCGTTCACGTACCATCAAGCAATCATTCATACATTTCACATTATTCACATAAGGCATACACTTATCTCTTAGGATAAGCGTATTAACAAACATATTGAGTATGCACACAGCCCCAAAAACATAACACATAAATGTTTGATCCCCAAACTTACACTCGTTCTAATCAATAACTCAGATCTGATCCAGATCTATATGTTGATATTGATTATACGGATCTAACTCTTTTATACCTCAGTTTGATTGTTATGTAATATATATATTATAAATATAAGATTAATGTGAAGCTTGAGAGAGAGAGAATACTTTAAATATTTCTGAATAATGTTAATTCTCTCAAAACTTCAACTATTTACAAGTGAACAGTGGTTCACTATTTATAGAAGACGATCTGGTTCGCTAACATCCCCTAGCGAACCAGCTTCCCCTTCGTTAACTTAAATTAACTTAACGAACCACCCCCTGATTCATTAACATCCCCTAACGAATCAGGAGGGAATACATTATAGAGTCCTAGTTCGCTAACATTCCTAGCGAACTAGACCTAACCTTAACGAACTAGTCTTAGTTCGCTAAGATTCCTAGCGAACTAGACATGACATAACGAATTAGATAAACAAACATTAAATATTACATTAAAATAATCAAATAAACATTTAACGATAATTACAAAGACTCGAGACGCAAAACCGTGCACTAACAGACACCCCCTCATCTTGAGCTCTTTGTCTTTAACTTATTTGAAACGCTTTGTCTGCCAATCTCTGCAACTATGAATCCCGTGCTCATGGCATACTCGAACAACACGTTGAAATTGCATAGCCAGGTCGTAATCTTTTTGGCGTTCAAACAAAATTTGCTTCCTGTGTAGCATGTCATTGTCTGTCTCTGATAAATTAACCAACCACATCGGGTCGATTATCTTGATGAGCTCAGTCTGTAGTCCTCGACCACGAACAATAAAGGCCTCGCCAGTACGATTGTCGTAGTACCAACGGTTGAAAGACAGATAAATATCTTGCGGCATTGTCTTCACAGGAACTCTTTTCATTGTCTTTGGTGGCTTCACTTTCAAAACAAGTTTCTTCCAGCCAGTCCTCGGATCAATCTCATCGGTACGTTTACGTCTTGGAACCTGGGGCTTGAAGAACTTGAAGCCATGATTGACCTCGAACAGTAAGTGTTGATGAAACCACTCAGCAGTTCGGTTGCCCCCACGATTGATAAATGGACGTCTCGCGAGGGTGCGTACATCCCAACGCGGTAATGTTAACACATCCATTATCCTCTCGTAATATTGCACACCTTTTTCCCATTTCACAATACATACCTTCAGGTCTGAATCATAGAGCCAGGAGACAATGTCACCAAGTACATTAGAAATTGTCTTGAAGGTAGTCATTTGATTTGCCTCAATCCAAGCAGCAGCAGTATCCTTTCTTTCTTTATCTACATACCGAAAAGCACTGATGATCTTACCCACTTTCTGGTGTTTGAACCATCTTTCAATGTCATCATCAGTCACTTCTTTGAGTGAAGGAACCGTTCGCTGCACAATCTTCTCCAAATCGTCCTCAGTTTCTTTAATTACATCTTCATGAAATACCGGAGCACCTTGATCAACATTTGCGTGTTGATACAAGTCCGGGTACTCTTCAGCATTAACATCCTCCATTTCAATCTCTTCGTTCTCATAAATAAAGTCCGTATTCATAAATAACGGATCATCTTTCATTTCTTCCTCATTGATCACTTCGACATCGGGCTCAGTCTCTAATGCAGTCAGCTGATCGTCATTCAGCCCAAGTAGAATCGAGATCTGCTCCCTTGTCAAATATCTAACCACAAACTCACCAATCTGTATCTCATCTCTGTTCACCATACTTCTAACTATCCCCAATTCATCAATAAATATTACCGTGTTAGCCTCAATCATCTCTATCGGCTTGGCCGCTGATGGATCTTGAAATGAAATTATCTGTTTGTTTGAATCATCAGCGCCACTCACACTAGCACCAGAGGATGAACCATGTGATTGTTTAGGCTCACCTCCTGCATCAGACTCGTCAGGATCATCATCATCATTTTTGAGTTTCTTGAGGGAATCTTCTTTACAAGTTAATTGTAAAATTAACTCATCTTGTTCTTTTAATTTCACCCCCTGAGACTCAACAATCGCACGCAGCGACTTGGTCTCCTTCTGACAAAACGAAATGTAACTCATCATTTTTCTTTGATTCTCCATGAGTCGTTCTTGATTGAGTCGGTCAGCTGCCATTTGGTTTTCATATAAGTGTTACAGATTAAACAACATTTCTGTTTGACGTCCAGGTGACAAATTGTATACAGATGGATGAACTGGTTGAATAGGACCCTGAGGCCGAGTGATTCTCATGAAAGATACATCACTAGGCAGAGATGGAGGAAATGTAGTTGTTGGAAGAGGAGGAGGTCCCATCGTAGTGGTGGAAGAAATGGTTGACAGCACAGCAGGAGGCCTCGGCATCTCGGTCAACGCCGTTTGAGGAATTAAGCCGAGCCTCTCATGTGACACCATCGTCGTTGTTAATGTAAGCATCGGGGTGCTAGTAGTTAGTGGCACCGCCGAGCTTTGAGTAGTTGATTGACGAGGTGATGGTGCATCAATAATTACACCAGCCCCAGAGGACACACGGGGCTTCTTAGGCGGCTCATCAGTAGCTACAGCCTTGCCTTTTCGTTTTCGTTCTTGCTGAGCTTTCATGGTGGCAGCTAGAGCAGCATCAACTGCATCTTGTTGTTCTTTCAGAGCTCGCTCACCAGCTCCAGCATCACCATCACCATTGTTATCATCATCATCACCTCCATCATTGTTACCACCTTCTCTCCCTTCACGCTCGGAATTCGAGTCATCATGGATCCATCGCTCATTAGGAGGACATACATAATCAGGGTTGATTATATGGCCAATCATCCTTTTGTCCTGTGGCTTATCCTTTCGATAAATTAACATCCGATGCACCGTTTCGGCTTTCATATGTTCCATATCAAAAACATCATTCACCAACGATCGATCAATCACCAAATCCGGTATCAAATCTTGAATAATTAATTGAAGAAAGCGTGGATACATCAAGAACTTCTTTGACGGTAGATTTTGCTGAACTTGCTCTTTTAAATGATCAAAGATGAGTTCTGAATAGTTGAATGGCTGTTCAGAATTAAAGCAACAAACGCCGATTATAGGCTCAGTCTACGTTCATCGAAACCACCGCGACGTCCACTCAAGCAATGAAGCAAGACATGCAACAAGTACTTGTAAGGTGGACATAAACCATTCTTGTTCAACATGGACCGACGAATATCACCCCCATAATTTAATCTTGTAAATAAACCCCTGACCAGCGTTCTGTCAAACTCACTCGGGTAATCGTCACTATCGTCAAACTTAAGTACCCGACGAATGTCCTCTACATCAATCGTGATCGGAAGTTGATTAATTGTAGCTTTAACCCAATTACTTTCCTCAACATATATCGCCGTGTTCCAGAACTGCCTGATTAAACTAAGATACACCTTAGGTTTAGCAGTGATTGCATAATGTATCTTCGAACGGCGTAAGAAATTCAACATCGCTCCGAACGTCCTTAAATCAGCCACATCATGATCGACATAAGCACAGATGTTGTGCTTCTTATCGAACCGTAATAAGACCATTTCAGCTTGTTGGGGTGGTTGCACTTGTGGTTGTTCCTGTGGTTGTTCTTGTTCAGCCATGATTTACTGTATAAATAACACGTATATGAGAATAGATATCACCATATAAATTCAAAAGATAAATGTAGTTACGCGTATTAGAATTTTTAAATCCCTTAATTAAGAAATTAATTTAATTAATTTTTTTTAATATTTAAATATCATTCGTTAAGAATCACACTGATTCGTTATACAAAGATAACGAATCAGTCGATTCGCTATCAAGTAAATATTTTAACGAACTGGGCCTAGCGAATCACTAAATGAGTTTAACGAACTAAATTCTAGTTCGTTATATATTAAGCGAATCAAACTCTGATTCGTACTACGTCTTATTCGCTAAGCTAGTTCATATGAAATCTTAACGAATTGGACACGAAACAGTTCCAATTCGCTAAGACTAACGAATGGTCAAAATTATGACTTTTTCTTTGACTCCACTAAGTCAAAGTCAAAATTGTCAAGAACAATAATAGTCAATATCGAAACCCAGATTCAATTCGGTCATAACCATCGTTGAACCAACACGATAATCAACTCGTTGAGCTCGGAAACACATTGGTAAATGTAGGTGAATGAGATTGAGACTCGTTACCTAAGTGTACTAATGATCAACGAACCAACAGTAACCATCAAGAACACACAATCATAATTAACCCAGCAAACAATAATCAAAAGATGATTAGAGTTCACCAAAGGTATCGGAAAGTGATTCCGATCAAAATCAGACAATTAATAACAAAAATTATACACAAATGAATTTCAAAAGTTCAAAACCCTTAAACCCCTGAAATATCATAATTTAACAGTTAAATCAATGTCGTTTTTGACGAAAATGCTATCGCCAAACACATGTATACCTTAGACACTCAAATTAATCTTTGAAATGTTCAAACACAAAGATCGAAAATATCAGAGAGAATTTGAACAGTTTCTTAAAAATGAAGAAAGAAGACGAACAGTGAAATGCTTATTCGTTATCTTGTCTTATATAGCGATTCATGAAACCCTAGGTACATCTTGCACGAATCAGACGATTCGTTTAACTTAAAGGTTAGCGAATTAGTCCATTCGCTAACTCAATTCGTTACCTTGTTTTAGCGAATCACAATGTGATTCGTTAAATTAAAGTTAGCGAATCAAGACACGATTCGTGTCATGATTCGTTAAATATATATAACGAAGGGATGATTCGTTACAGAGTGCGGAAGTGAATTAGGTTAGCGAACCAGATGCTAGTTCGCTAAAGAATCATCTAGTTCGTTAACCATACATAACGAATTGGGTTTTAGCGAATTAAACCCTTTTTTATTTAATTTTAAATTAAATAAATAAATGAATAAATTAATGAAATAAATCAATAAGTTAAATTATCGAGAAACCCTTATAACCCGACAACCTAATACATTAAAATTGTTTCTGATTTCTGAAACATAACTTAAATTTTATTTAAATATTTTGTATAAAGAAAACGAAAATATTTTTGGTATTTTGTAAAAAATTAAGAATTAAAGAATGTATTTACAAAAAAATATCCGAACAATTAAAATAGACAATCTTTTTGCATTTTTCAACGATTTTACCAAAAGCAGTACATGTTTTTGTAATTTTGTCGAGTTTGAGCAGAGAATCATATTGACCAAATTGCCCTTCCATCACAGTTTTATATTTCAGCGATATTATGACTGGCGATAAGTCGGTCATTGGTATTGTTGTCCACATAAGTCTAATAACACACATTCAAGTATTTTTGTGATATGATTAAATAGTTCAATTAGAGCACAGAATATCAGAAATTATCAGCCTCTAATCTCGGTTCAAGCGTAGTTTGATTTTTGCCAAATCACCCCAACTTGACTTAAACCATTATATTGTTGATCAAAATTTTGATACCAATTGTAGAAATTTTGAGCAATGCATCAAGTTTCCTTAACTGTGAGTGAGTATGCACGAGTCCATTTGTCGGCTTACATACATTGTATCCCCTGGGATCCGTTTCTTAATGGTATTAAGACGCACGCAAGGGAGGAACAATTTGTATGACTAACAGCGGATTTTGATCAAGTCAGTAATGTAAATTGTACGAGGTACAGCAGTGATCAAGTTTAATGACTTTGGGTTTGCTCTAGAAAGCGAGTGAAATATTCATGCATATGAATACCCAGTTGGTTAAACCGCATAAAGACTCACAATATCCAGAAACTTAACGCTTGTTATTTGCTTTATTTGATTTTTGGGTGATCAACAAATATAAGGCTTGAGTATGACTGGTTATTACATTTCTGCCATCCTCACCAAGACTTTTGCTAGAGACTAACACCCCTTTCAATTTGGCGTTTCTTTATGTTTATATCACATACTTTACTCTACTGGGTTGTTTTAAGACCTACCAATGCACCAATGCAATTAAGCACACAGTCTTTTAAGCTTACTTTTTGCTGAACTTGGGGTCAAAATAATCAATGTACTATCATTTTCTCTTTTTGCTTCAAAAACTCAATATTTTGAGGAGCATAAAAACAAAATAAAGATAAATTTAATCGCCCTAGTTAGCTTAAGTTAATAAATAAATGGCTAACCTTCAATCCACAAGTGAATCATAGGACCAAGACATGCAGGCATGTTTCACAAACTTAAATAACCGACATAATTTTCAGCGAGAAAATAATCTAAAAATCTTTTTGGTTTTTCTCTGTACAAACTTTAAAACACAATATTTTTGGGTTTTCTAGATATTTAAAGGGAAAACATTAAAGAACAGAAATCACAATATTTTTGAATTTTGAAAATTTTTTTTAATGTTTTTGGATTTTATCTATACAGACGAAAGCACATTCTTTTTGTATTTTCTATACTTTTCACCCCCTAAAATCTAAAACATTAAAAAAAATAAGACTAAATTTATAAAGCAATTAAAATATAATTATCCTAATTTTAGGATCTCAGCAAAGGTCTTCAATCCATTTAAACCAAGCAAAAAAGTAAAACGTGTTTTATCAAACGCTTTGGTAAATAGATCGGCCTTTTGAAAATCAGTGTGTACTTTCTCAAGATCAATTAGTTTCTTTTCATAACAATCCCGTATAAAATGATATCGAATCTCGATATGTTTCGTTTTAGAATGTTGTACGGGATTCTTGGTGATACTTATAGCAGCAGAATTATCAATCAAGATGGGAGTAGTAAGAAATTTCAAAACATAGTCGCGAAGATGTTGTTGTATCCACAGAACCTGGGAACAGCAACTCGAGGCTGCAACATATTCAGCTTCGGTGGTTGAAGTAGAGACCGTTGTCTGCTTCTTACACTGCCAGGAAACAAGCCGGTTTCCTAAAAATTGACATCCTGCAGTCGTTGATTTGAAGTTGATCTTGCATCCTCCATAATCTGAGTCTGAGTAGGCGGTGAAATCGAAAGAATTATTTTTGGGGTACCATAACCCGATGTCAGGATTTCCCCGTAGATATTGCAAAATACGCTTGACCGCTGCCAGGTGAGTCACTCGGGGACTAGCTTGGTACCTAGCACACACACAAACAGCAAACATTATGTCGGGTCGAGAAGCAGTTAAATACATTAGAGAACCAATCATAGCACGATAAAGGGTCGGATCAACGGTATCCTCCAATTCATCCGGTGATAAATTGTGACCCACTGGAAGCGGAGTTGAAGGGATTTTTCCGGCAGTTATCTTGAACCGGCTCAAGACGTCGTTCACATACTTAGTCTGATGAATGAAGATTCCCTTATCAGATTGATGAACCTGCAACCCTAAAAAGAAATTCATCTCTCCCATCGAGCTCATCTCGAACTTTGTTTGCATGGACTTCTCGAACTCCTTACATAAAGTGTCGTTTGTAGACCCAAATATAATATCATCAACATAAATCTGGACTAGAAGAAGATCATCACCAACAGTTTTATGAAATAAAGTGCAGTCAACAGTTCCTCGTTTGAAGTCATTATCCGTCAGATGGTCGGCGAGTGTGCCATACCAAGCTCTCGGGGCTTGATGTAAACCATACAGGGCCTTGTTTAAACGGTAAACACGGTCAGGATAATCAGGATCTTCAAAACCAGGTGGTTGTTGAACAAACACTTCCTCATGTAGTTCACCATTGAGAAAAGCACTTTTGACATCCATTTGATAAACCTTGATATTCTTGTAAGCTGCATAAGCCAGGAAGATTCGAATCGACTCTAATCTTGCAACTGGAGCATATACCTCTTTATAATCAATACCCTCTTGCTGATGAAAACCCTGCACCACTAGACGTGCTTTGTTTCTGACAATCACCCCTAGATCGTCCTTTTTACATTTAAATACCCACTTAGCCGGAATAGCTTTCTTGACTCTAGCAGGTTTGTCTATTAAATCCCAAACACCCAATCGTGCAAACTGCTGTAATTCCTCTTGCATAGCTTCTACCCAAGAAGGATCTTCAAGTGCCTTACGAGCTGTCGTTGGCTCAACTTGAGATAGAAAGCAATTGAATTTAGAAATATTCACAATTCCCGAAGAGTGTAAATTAGTGTAAGCACACAATACGTTATTGTCGCTTGACGAAGCAACTTGATGACGTGTACGAACGCCCACATCAAGTTCTCCAATGATATTGTCATGTGGATGATATCCATGAATCCGAAGAGTAGGATTTTCTGGAACAACAATATTGTCAACTAAATTAGTGTAATGTTCACACAACTCGGGAGATGAGACATTATCACAATCAAGATCGATAACTTGAATCTCAGCTTGATCATCATCGGAAGAGGTAGAGGCACTATCAATAACAACTGGAGGAACAACTTGAGAATCTTCAGTTGTAGCATCGGGTTGAACTTCATCTGCATTAGTATTTGAAGAGCTTGGAATGTTCAATTGTTCTTCAAAGTAAGTTCTAACCAGATCTTCATCGATGTGATCAGTCGAAGGAGTAAACGAATTAAATAAACTATCGTAGTCAAACATCCAGTCTGGACCTTTCCCTTGTGGAGGAGTTGTGTACTTTTGACAGTCCACATGGTACCATTCTTCAACACATCAAGATGTAAAATTAAATACTCTTTTCTTTGGAGACGCATAGCCCAAGAAATATCCTTCGATAGCCTTTTCATCAAATTTACCCAAATCCTTCTTCAACATTGTACACGGACACCCAAATGGTTCCAGGTACTTTAAATTAGGTTTTCTGTTATTTAAAATTTCATAGCTTTTCTTCTTGAGTCGTTTAACTGTTAGAACCCGATTAAGTGTATAACAAGCTGTGTTCACTGCTTCATTCCAAAATTGAATAGGAAGCTTTGAATCAGCAAGCATGGTACGTGCAGCTTCAATCAGAGTTCTATTTTTCCTTTCAGCAACACCATTTTGTTGTGGTACATAAGGTGCACTATATTCTCGATGAATTCCCTTTTGAATACAAAAGAAATCCAAAATAGTGTTTTTGAATTCAGTACCATTATCACACCGGATTCTCCTCACCTTTTGTTTGTACAGTGATTCGATCTTGGTAATAAGGTTTTGTACCAAAATAGGTGTTTGATCTTTTGAACTCATAAATAACACCCATGAATATCTTGAATAATCATCTGTCACGACAAGACAATACCAGTCTCCAGAAATACTCACACGATTCACTGGACCAAACAAATCCATATGAAGTCGTTCAAGAGGAGTATTAATGGAGTTCAATAACTTAGATGGATGTGTCTTCTTCTTCTGCTTGCCCTTTTTGCATGCAACACAGTGATCAGATAACTTAAAGTTCTTTAGCGAGACACCCTCAACTAAGTCATTTGCCATTAAATAGTTCATCTTTCTAACATGAATGTGACCCATTTGTCGATGCCACAGAATCGAGTCTTTCTCGGTTGCTTTCGAGACAAAACATGTTTCGATTGATGTTGATATCTTAGAACTCATGTTTAAGACATAAATATCATTTGATCGTGGTGATCGCATGACAACCATGTCCTCGGGAATCACGTAACCCGGTTTCAAGATAAGACACTCTTTGTCAGTAAATATTGTAGTGTACTTTTTATCACAAATCTGCGATACACTTAATATGTTATGATCAACCTTGTCACAATAATTTACTTTTTCAAATGTAATATGACCATTTCAAACGTCACCCTCTTGTGTGATCATACCCCAGAGTTCCCAGCAAACGCTACATAACCACCTTGAATATTTCTTACGTTGGTTAAAAGGTCGAGATTTCCGGTGATATGACGAGAACACCCGCTATCCATGATCCAGTTTTCACCAGAAATGGTCTTGGATGAACCCTACACATAAACAAAAATGATTAGTTCAAAAAGGCAGCCTAGGCCTCAGTCTTGGGCACCTTTTGGTTTTCTCTTTGATCATTAACATTAACAGATTTCAATTGTTGTTCAGCCACTTGTGAATAAGTTACTGGCTTCTTAGACTTTCGTCTTAAATAAGCTGCCTGAACAATGTTTGAATTCCTGTTTTGACATAAAGGTTCAGTTGGAATGAATTTTGGTTTCACTTGACCGTGTGTCTCATTGATCTGAAACACCTTCCGAGGATTCACATCAGAGAACAAGATATGAGTATCATCAGCATACGACATTGGTCGTTTCAGAATCTCCTTAACCACGGGAATTGGTTTAGATTTATCTTTGATAAAAGGATGAAGATTCTGAAAGTTCTGTTGATTACAATTTCTCACAACATGACCTTGTTGACCGCATAAGAAACACGTTCGCATGTCCACAAGATGATGTTTAGAAGGAATTGGAATAGATGATTTATGATGACTCACATTCTTAGTCATGCTCTTAGCAAACTCATCAGAAATTCAGATTTTTTCTTTGAATAAAAATCTAAATTAGAACTGTTTGAAAAACTTTGTAGTGTATCAGTTCCAGTTGACTTAACAAAATTAATCTTCTTAGCTTGCTTTAAAAATTGTTTTGCCTTAGTCAATGGATCAGATGAGACTGATGCTTTCGCTTGAGCATACACACGTTCAAGTTCACGAACCTTGAAAGTTTCATTGTAAAACACACTCTCAATTAGCTCAGGCTTAATGATACTAATTGGAATATCTTTTTCAGTGAACATTGTGTCCATTCCTTTTAACTTAAAAACTCTAGCAGCAGATGGCTTAGAACTAGAAGGATTAATGAAACGCATTAAATCCTCATCAGAAATTTTTGGTTTAACTGACTTCTTTGCCTTCATAGAGTTCACTTTCTTTGAATTTTCCTTTTTCTCTTAAAGATTGTGTGAACCATACACTGCTTCCTCAAATTCGTGAGGTTCGCACAGAATATGATTAGAACTGGGAATGTTCTTATTCTTGTGTATAATCTCTGGTTCAAACACATCCTCAATAATGACCTCGTCATTGTGTTCAACAAACACCTTTTTGCTTTGGACATGAGATTTTTGAGGAGCAACTTGGGATTTAACAATTTCAGGTTTAACCATTTTAGGTTTCTCAGAAATCACAGATTCCTTTTTAATCAAATCCTCTTCTTTTCTTGCAAAAGGATTAATTTTATAATCATTATGAAAAGGTGGTGGAATTTCATCAAAACCAATACCTTTCTTAGAATTTTTTTGTTTTCCAGAAACTTCAATAATTTCATTCAATAAAAACGAAGAATTTTGAAATTTACTCAACTTGTTCTTCAACTCAAGAACCTCATTCTCAAGCTCAGTTATTTTAGAACGATGTTTCAAGATTTCCTGAAACTTTTGGTCATTAATGGTCATTTTCACAGATAACTCAGCTTTGAGATCATGATTACTTGTCGACAATGCTTCAATCTTTTCTCGAGATTTTATTTGAGACTCAAGAGATTGTCGATAAGTGTCCTTAAGAGAAGCAATTTCTCTTATAAGATTATCATTTTGATTTTTCAAAGCTTCTAACTTAGAGTTATTAGATTCACAGTCAACACATGATGCTTTAACAAATGAAGTAGAAGAGATAGAATTACTAACCTCATTGATCTTAGCCATGCAAGAAAACATTGATTCAGAAGACTTGTCGCAAGAATCATCAGAATCAGATCCAGAATCATTATCTGAAGACATCACACTAGCAGTAGCATCTTGACAATCTTCATGTAACCCAAACATAGCTAAATTTGCTTGAACATCATTGCACAATAGCCTTTGAGACCAATCAGTTCCATCTGCTAACATCGCTTGTGTTGTAGAAGTAGACGGTTTCTTTTCAGCATCACTTCCTCGTGGTGAAGAAGCGTTTTGACTTTGACCACGAGGTCCAGTGTATTCTTTTCTTGGTTTGTCGCATTCCTTCGCGAAATGACCGAATTCTTGACAATTATAACACTTCACCTTCAATTTGTCAAAACCCAACTTCTTGTTTAACGCTGGAAGATCTTTTCCAGTTCCCTGCATGAATCTTTTAACTTTATGAACGATCATGGCCATATTCCATTTTAAATCCATGATCTCTAAATCATCCGGATCTATTTGATCATAATCCTCATCTGTTAACTCACTCGTGGCAATTTTACTACTCACCAGGTTTTCATATGAAGACATAAATGCCGTCAGAAAAGCAAAGTTTTGCTCAGCTTCCTTCATATTCACACTAGGAGGTGTAGCAAATGGATTAGTACTAGTAGAACTTCCAGAACCACCTGAATTACCAGCAGAGTAGAAACAAACTTTTAGATCATTAAATAAAGCAGATTCTTTTTCACTTGCGGCATGAGTAAGAAAAGCAGTGATAGGTGAGATTGTTGAACTCAGAGACATACTTCCACCATAGAAAGCCGGATCTTGATTTTCTTTTGAAGACTTTTGACACTTAAGATCATATTCTCTTGCTTCGATATTTTGTAGGAATTCAAGTGCTGTCAAATCTTCATTCAGAAAATAATCATTCTCTTTCAAAACCATGAGAAATGTTGAATAGGAACTAGGAAGCACACTCTTGATAGTGTCAATTTTATCTCTTTCAGAAATTTTCATTCTCATTTTATCCATTTCTGCAATCAAATGACTAAATCTGGTAGTCATTTCTTCAACTGTTTCTCCTTTTAATAAATTAAAGTTTCGAAATTGAAACTTGAGCATCACTTTCTTACTCTCAGCTGTGTTTCCCATGCTTCTCATACGCAGATGTTGAAACAAAGATGCACATCTCTTGATACTTCCAACTTGATGAAAAATATTCTCTGGTAAAGCCATAGTCAATGTAGAATATGCTTTTATCTCAATTTCTAAAGCTTTCTTCTCTTCTTGTGAGTATTGAGAGACAGCTTTAGGAGTATACCCAATAGTATCATCACCAATCATTGGTGCAACATAAACCTCATCCAGACAATATGAACAGTCAGGATGAACCGATCCTAAATGTGCACGAAACCGAGGTTCCCATTTGGCGAAGTCACTGAATTTCATCAATCTTGGACATTTAGAATGTGAACCAATCTCGGTATCAAGTTGCAACATCTGTTGCATCAACATATTTTGAGACGCCAACGCATACATACCAGCCATCTTTGAAAATAAACAAGTAATAAAATATCATAACGAATCAGTGAACAATAGTAGCGAATGGTGAACAGTTGTAACGAACGGTGATTAGTTGTAACGAACTGTGAACAGTTGTAACGAATTGATTAGTTGTAATGAACTATGAACAGTTCTAAGATATCAACATCACTCGAAACATGTTTTGTCTCGAAAGCAACCGAGAAAGACTCGATTCTGTGGCATCGACGAATGGGTCACATTCATGTTAGAAAGATGAACTATTTAATGGCAAATGACTTAGTTGAGGGTGTCTCGCTAAAGAACTTTAAGTTATCTGATCACTGTGTTGCATGCAAAAAGGGCAAGCAGAAGAAGAAGACACATCCATCTAAGTTATTGAACTCCATTAATACTCCTCTTGAACGACTTCATATGGATTTTTTGGTCCGGTGAATCGTGCGAGTATTTCTGGAGACTGGTATTGTCTTGTCGTGACAGATGATTATTCAAGATATTCATGGGTGTTATTTATGAGTTCAAAAGATCAAACACCTGTTTTGGTACAAAACCTTATTACCAAGATCGAATCACTGTACAAACAAAAGGTGAGGAGAATCCGGTGTGATAATGGTACTGAATTCAAAAACACTATTTTGGATTTCTTTTGTATTCAAAAGGGAATTCATCGAGAATATAGTGCACCTTATGTACCACAACAAAACGGTGTTGCTGAAAGGAAAAATAGAACTCTGATTGAAGCTGCACGTACAACGCTTGCTGATTCAAAGCTTCCTATTCAATTTTGGAATGAAGCAGTGAACACAGCTTGTTATACACTTAATCGGGTTCTAACAGTTAAACGACTCAAGAAGACAAGCTATGAAATTTTAAATAACAGAAAACCTAATTTAAAGTACCTGGAACCATTTGGGTGTCCGTGTACAATGTTGAAGAAGGATTTGGGTAAATTTGATGAAAAGGCTATCGAAGGATATTTCTTGGGCTATGCGTCTCCAAAGAAAAGAGTATTTAATTTTACATCTGGCTGTGTTGAAGAATGGTACCATGTGGACTGTCAAAAGTACACAACTCCTCCACAAGGGAAAGGTCCAGACTGGATGTTTGACTACGATAGTTTATTTAATTCGTTTATTCCTTCGACTGATCACATCGATAAAGATCTGGTTAGAGCTTACTTTGAAGAACAATTGAACATTCCAAGCTCTTCAAATACTAATGCAGATGAAGTTCAACCCGATGCTACAACTGAAGATTCTCAAGTTGTTCCTCCAGTTGTTATTGATAGTGCCTCTACCTCTTCCGATGATGATCAAGCTGAGATTCAAGTTATCGATCTTGATTGTGATAATGTCTCATCTCCCGAGTTGGGTGAACATTAGACTAATTTATTTGACAATATTGTTGTTCCAGAAAATCCTACTCTTTGGATTCATGGATATCATCCACAGGACAATATCATTGGAGAACTTGATGTGGGCGTTCGTACACGTCATCAAGTTGCTTCGTCAAGCGAGAATAACGTATTGTGTGCTTACACTAATTTACACTCTTCGGGAATTGTGAATATTGCTAAATTCAATTGCTTTCTATCTCAAGTTGAGCCAACGACAGCTCGTAAGGCACTTGAAGATCCTTCTTGGGTAGAAGCTATGCAAGAGGAAATACAGCAGTTTGCACGATTGTGTGTTTGGGATTTAATAGACAAACCTGCTAGAGTCAAGAAAGCTATTCCGACTAAGTGGGTATTTAAATGTAAAACGGACGATCGAGGGGTGATTGTCAGAAACAAAGCACGTCTAGTGGTGCAGGGTTTTCATCAGCAAGAGGGTATTGATTATATAGAGGTATATGCTCCAGTTGCAAGATTAGAGTCGATTCGAATCTTCCTGGCTTATGCAGCTTACAAGAATATCAAGGTTTATCAAATGTATGTCAAAAGTGCTTTTCTCAATGGTGAACTACATGAGGAAGTGTTTGTTCAACAACCACCTGGTTTTGAAGATCCTGATTATCCTGACCGTGTTTACCATTTAAACAAGGCCCTGTATGGTTTACATCAAGCCCCGAGAGCTTGGTATGGCACACTCGCCGACCATCTGACGGATAATGACTTCAAACGAGGAACTGTTGACTGCACTTTATTTCATAAAACTGTTGGTGATGATCTTCTTCTAGTCCAGATTTATGTTGATGATATTATATTTGGGTCTACAAACGACACTTTATGTAAGGAGTTCGAGAAGTCCATGCAAACAAAGTTCGAGATGAGCTCGATGGGAGAGATGAATTTCTTTTTAGGGCTGCAGGTTCATCAATCTGATAAGGGAATCTTCATTCATCAGACTAAGTATGTGAACGACGTCTTGAGCCGATTCAAGATAACTGCCAGAAAAATCCCTTCAACTCCTCTTCCAGTGGGTCACAATTTATCACCGGATGAATTGGAGGATACCGTTGATCCGACCCTTTATCGTGCTATGATTGGTTCTCTAATGTATTTAACTGCTTCTCGACCCGACATAATGTTTGCTGTTTGTGTGTGTGCTAGGTACCAAGCTAGTCCCCGAGTGACTCACCTGGCAGCGGTCAAGCGTATTTTGCAATATCTACGGGGAAGTCCTGACATCGGGTTAAGGTACCCCAAAGATAATTCTTTCGATTTTACCGCCTACTCAGACTCAGATTATGGAGGATGCAAGATCAACTTCAAATCAACGACTGCAGGATGTCAATTTTTAGGAAACCGGCTTGTTTCCTGGCAGTGTAAGAAGCAGACAACGGTCTCTACTTCAACCGCCGAAGCTGAATATGTTGAAGCCTCGAGTTGCCGTTCCCAGGTTCTGTGGATACAACAACATCTTCGCGACTACGGTTTGAAGTTTCTTACTACTCCCATCTTGATTGATAATTCTGCTGCTATAAGTATCACCAAGAATCCCGTACAACATTCTTAAACGAAACATATCGAGATTCGATATCATTTTATACGGGACTGTTATGAAAAGAAACTAATTGATTTTGAGAAAGTAAACACTGATTTTCAAAAAGCCGATCTATTTACCAAAGCGTTTGATAAAACACGTTTTACTTTTTTGATTGGTTTAAATGGATTGGAGACCCTTGCTGAGATCCTAAAATTAGGATAATTATCTTTTAATTGATTTATAAATTTAGTCTTATTTTTTTTAATGTTTTAGATTTTTGGGGGTGAAAAGTATAGAAAATACAAAAAGAATGTGCTTTCGTCTGTATAGATAAAATCCAAAAACATTAAAAAAATTTTCAAAATTCAAAAATATTGTGATTTCTGTTCTTTAATGTTTTCCCTTTATATATCTAAAAAAACCAAAAATATTGTGTTTTAAAGTTTGTACAGAGAAAAACCAAAAAGATTTTTAGATTATTTTCTCGCTGAAAATTATGTCGGTTATTTAAGTTTGTGAAACATCATGTCTTGGTCCTATGATTCACTTGTGGATTGAAGGTTAGCCATTTATTTATTAACTTAAGTTAACTGGGGCGATTAAATTTATCTTTATTTTGTTTTTATGCTCCTCAAAATATTGAGTTTTTGAAGCAAAAAAAGAAAATGATAGTACATTGATTATTTTGACGCCAAGTTCAGCAAAAAGTAAGCTTAAAAGACTGTGTGCTTAATTGCATTGGTGCATTGGTAGGTCTTAAAACAACCCAGTAGAGTAAAGTATGTGATATAAACATAAAGAAACGCCAAATTGAAAGGGGTGTTAGTCTCTAGCAAAAGTCTTGGTGAGGATGACAGAAATGTAATAACCAGTCATACTCAAGCCTTATATTTGTTGATCAACCAAAAATCAAATAAAGCAAATAACAAGCGTTAAGTTTCTGGATATTGTGAGTCTTTATGCGGTTTAACCATCTGGGTATTCATATGCATGAATATTTCACTCGCTTTCTAGAGCAAACCTAAAGTCATTAAACTTGATCACTGCTGTACCTCGTACAATTTACATTACTGACTTGATCAAAATCCGCTGTTAGTCATACAAATTGTTCCTCCCTTGCGTGCGTCTTAATACCATTAAGAAACGGACCCCAGGGGATACAATGTATGTAAGCCGACAAATGGACTCGTGCATACTCACTCACAGTTAAGGAAACTTGATGCATTGCTCAAAATTTCTACAATTGGTATCAAAATTTTGATCAACAATATAATGGTTTAAGTCAAGTTGGGGTGATTTGGCAAAAATCAAACTATGCTTGAACCGAGATTAGAGGCTGATAATTTCTGATATTCTGTGCTCTAATTGAACTATTTAATCATATCACAAAAATACTTGAATGTGTGTTATTAGACTTATGTGGACAACAATACCAATGACCGACTTATCGCCAGTCATAATATCGCTGAAATATAAAACTGTGATGGAAGGGCAATTTGGTCAATATGATTCTCTGCTCAAACTCGACAAAATTACAAAAACATGTACTGCTTTTGGTAAAATCGTTGAAAAATGCAAAAAGATTGTCTATTTTAATTGTTCGGATATTTTTTTGTAAATACATTCTTTAATTCTTAATTTTTTACAAAATACCAAAAATATTTTCGTTTTCTTTATACAAAATATTTAAATAAAATTTAAGTTATGTTTCAGAAATCTGAAACAATTTTAATGTATTAGGTTGTCGGGTTATAAGGGTTTCTCGATAATTTAACTTATTGATTTATTTCATTAATTTATTCATTTATTTATTTAATTTAAAATTAAATAAAAAAGGGTTTAATTCGCTAAAACCCAATTCGTTATGTATGGTTAACGAACTAGATGATTCTTTAGCGAACTAGCATCTGGTTCGCTAACCTAATTCGCTTCCGCACTCTGTAACGAATCATCCCTTCGTTATACATATTTAACGAATCATGACACGAATCGTGTCTTGATTTGCTAACTTTAATTTAACGAATCACATTGTGATTCGCTAAAATAAGGTAACGAATTGAGTTAGCGAATGGACTAATTCGCTAACCTTTAAGTTAAACGAATCGTCTGATTCGTGCTAGCTGTACCTAGGGTTTCGTGAATCTATATATAAGACAAGATAACGAATAAGCATTTCACTGTTCGTCTTCTTTCTTCATTTTTAAGAAACTGTTCAAATTCTCTCTGATATTTTCGATCTTTGTGTTTGAACATTTCAAAGATTAATTTGAGTGTCTAAGGTATACATGTGTTTGGCGATAGCATTTTCGTCAAAAACGACATTGATTTAACTGTTAAATTATGATATTTCAGGGGTTTAAGGGTTTTGAACTTTTGAAATTCATTTGTGTATAATTTATGTTATTAATTGTCTGATTTTGATATTATTTTGATCGGAATCACTTTCCGATACCTTTGGTGAACTCTAATCATCTTTTGATTATTGTTTGCTGGGTTAATTATGATTGTGTGTTCTTGATGGTTACTGTTGGTTCGTTGATCATTAGTACACTTAGGTAATGAGTCTCAATCTCATTCACCTACATTTACCAATGTGTTTCCGAGCTCAACGAGTTGATTATCGTGTTGGTTCAACAATGGTTATGACCGAATTGAATCTGGGTTTCGATATTGACTATTATTGTTCTTGACAATTTTGACATTGACTTAGTGGAGTCAAAGAAAAAGTCATAATTTTGACCATTCGTTAGTTTTAGCGAATTGGAACTGTTTCGTGTCCAATTCGTTAAGATTTCATACGAACTAGCTTAGCGAATAAGACGTAGTACGAATCAGAGTTTGATTCGCTTAATATATAACGAACTAGAATTTAGTTCGTTAAACTCATTTAGTGATTCGCTAGGCCCAGTTCGTTAAAATATTTACTTGATAGCGAATCGACTGATTCGTTATCTTTGTATAACGAATCAGTGTGATTCTTAACGAATGATATTTAAAGATTAAAAAAAATAAAAAATTAATTAAATTAATTTCTTAATTAAGGGATTTAAAAATTCTAATACGCGTAACTACATTTATCTATTCTCATATACGTGTTATTTATACAGTAAATCATGGCTGAACAAGAACAACCACAGGAACAACCACAAGTACAACCACCACAACAAGCTGAAATGGTCTTATTACCGTTCGATAAGAAGCACAACATCTGTGCTTATGTCGATCATGATGTGGCTGATTTAAGGACGTTCGGAGCGATGTTGAATTTCTTACGCCGTTCGAAGATACATTATGCAATCACTGCTAAACCTAAGGTGTATCTTAGTTTAATCAGGCAGTTCTGGAACACAGCGATATATGTTGAGGAAAGTAATTGGGTTAAAGCTACAATTAATCAACTTCCGATCACGATTGATGTAGAGGACATTCGTCGGGTACTTAAGTTTAACGATAGTGACAATTACCCGAGTGAGTTTGACAGAACGCTGGTCAGGGGTTTATTTACAAGATTAAATTATGGGGGTGATATTCGTCGGTCCATGTTGAACAAGAATGGTTTATGTCCACCTTACAAGTACTTGTTGCATGTCTTGCTTCATTGCTTGAGTGGACTTCGCGGTGGTTTCGATGAATGTAGACTGAGCCTACAATCGGCGTTTGTTGCTTTAATTCTGAACAAGCCATTCAACTATTCAGAATTCATCTTTGATCATTTGAAAGAGCAAGTTCAGCAAAATCTACCGTCAAAGAAGTTCCTGATGTATCCACGCTTTCTACAATTAATTATTCAAGATTTGATACCGGATTTGGTGATTGATCGATCGTTGGTGAATGATGTTCTTGATATGGAACATATGAAAGCCGAAACGGTGCATCGGATGTTAATTTATCGAAAGGATAAGCTACAGGACAAAAGGATGATTGGCCATATAATCAACCCTGATTATGTATGTCCTCCTAGTGAGCGCTGGATCCATGATGACTCGAATTCCGAGCGTGAAGGGGGAGAAGGTGGGAACAATGATGGAGGTGATGATGATGATAACAATGGTGATGGTGATGTTGGAGCTGGTGAGCGAGCTCTGAAAGAACAACAAGATGCAGTTGATGCTGCTCTAGCTGCCACCATGAAAGCTCAGCAAGAACGAAAACGAAAAGGCAAGGCTGTAGCTACTGATAAGCCGCCTAAGAAGCCCCGTGTGTCCTTTGGGGCTGGTGTAATTATTGGTGCACCATCACCTCGTCAATCAACTACTCAAAGCTCGGCGGTGCCACTAACTACAAGCACCCCGATGCTTACATTAACAACGACGATGGTGTCACATGAGAGGCTCGGCTTAATTCCTCAAACGGCGTTGACCGAGATGCCGAGGCCTCCTGCTGTGCTGTCAACCGTTTCTTCCACCACTACAATGGGACCTCCTCCTCTTCCAACAACTACATTTCCTCCATCTCTGCCTAGTGATGTATCTTTCATGAGAATCACTCGGCCTCAGGGTCCTATTCAACCAGTTCATCCATCTGTATACAATTTGTCACCTGGACGTCAAACAGAAATGCTGCTTAATCTGTTACACTTATATGAAAACCAAATGGCAGCTGACCGACTCAATCAAGAACGACTCATGGAGAATCAAAGAATAAATTACCAGACAATTCACTGACCAAAATAGAGTGTCTATCTAAGACACATATGCCAACTGCTAATGCTCCAATTAAAGTTGTCTAAGAAGGACAAACGCATATTGATAATGAGTTTAATACACGCGTGTAACATGGTAGACCAATCGATTCCAAAGGTAAAATTTCATCGAAAATTGGAGCAAGTAATAAAGATGGTCAAGTCGAAGTAGAATAAAAAGGTCTCTTGAAAGAGATTAGACATGATGGTTCTTGAAGAACCTTAGGTACCTGAAAACAAAGAGCTCTCAATAAATTATATTGTATTATTTCTACACAGATATATGGAATCAAAATAAAATCGACGTCGCAATACTTTTATATAAATGATGATGATGAGGATCAAGATTATAAATCTGCCTATGAGAAATGATTGGCCAAAGTAGAAAGACGCAAACAAGGCAGAGTTGAATTCTCTAAATAACGGAAAGTTTGTTGGACTAGCAGTCCGTACAAGTAAAGTTGTAAAATGTGTTAGATGTGTTATATACAAACGGGTATTGTATATGAGTTATGAAAATTCATCAAATGATATAAGGCAAAAATTGATGGTACAATAAATTTTGCAAAGACCCATGATTAAATATGAGGAGACACGTTCTCCAATGATGGAAGCAATGACTTTTCGATAACTAAACAGTCTGGTAATATAAAGAGAAAATTGATATGCGTTCAATAAATATTGTTATTCAGTTGATACTGAGAGTTTACAAGAAAATATATGAAGGATTTGAATTACCAAATCATGTAAAGTAAGTTCTTGAGAACATAAAGATTGTTTTGTATGGATTCATATTTGAATACTTTACTATTATTGAATATGTTGAAAATATGGAACTCATGAAGAGTTTCCTAAGGTGATTGAATACTTGAAAGATTTATTGATTATGTGCATCAATAAGAATACACATAGAAGATAATGTACATGATGAGTACAATATCTCAATAAACAAATAAATTATACAATATGGATTTTTGATATGTGATACAAAATGATGTGTTATTGAGCAAGTTTATGCAACAAAAATCCTGGAAAAGTTAATGCTTATGCAAATTTGTCGAAAAGAAGTCCATGATTGATTGGTTAATGCATGGATTTATGCTTATTGCGTATGAACTAAATTATTTGGATTGAGCTTGACACAGATCAAGAGATATTTTGATAAAGAGGGAGATTAGTTGGATATCATTAGCCATACTTTTATCAAAATTTTACTCTTAAAGATTCATATAATCACAGTTTACAGTGATGATGTACACATCATCGAGGGAAACTGCAGAACTTTTAGAAGGAGAATTTTTGAAATACCTTGAAACGATGTGATTATTGTTCGACCTGCAGTTTGACTATATGTGTAATTATATGTGTATCAAAGTCCATCTAAAAATGTTGAGACAATTTACCAAAGACAAGATTCATTCTTTGAGTACGTTAAAGAATGTCCAACCATGCACTCTATATCATTTCCTATCATAATATGAAACATTATTGGTTTAAAAGTATCATAACTAAATGCATACATGCATTAATATGCGATGCTAACTATACATGATTTTTATATCTTTTATTTATATTTATCGGCATGTGTCCAACTAGGAGACATCAGAATGGGTTAATACATATATCACAGGTATGAAATATATGAGTTTATATCTTACTAATCCACCAAAACAAGTTTGGTTAATCTTGTAGATACAGAGAAACACAACAGGGTCATGGATACAATTGTATATGTTTACGAGATGAGGTGATAGAAATTTTCATGTGAAGATCATGCAACATTGTTCAATTTCAAGATTCGCATGTCATGGGACCAAGACACAAATGATTGAGTACAAAAGTTACGAAGCTTTCACATAAGATTTTTACTTACTATTTTAAATGATATATAAATCAGGGGGAGACAATACGCGTTGCACTCTTTTTCCCTTAGCTATGGTTTTGTCCCAATGGGTTTTCCTAGCAAGGTTTTTAATGAGGTAGCATCCTGAAGCGTATGAAGTTGATAACCAAGGGGGAGCGTTATGAATAATAGTTATTATGGTTATCAACACCTAAATTAGATTTGGTTTCCTCTCCAAGTTTTCCCATCACTATATATTATTCTATTGTATCTCATTATAGGATATACCCTTGATTAATAAAATCTCTCTATTTCTCCATACATCTCTATGTTATATTACTTTGCTATTAGGTCTGTTTCACAACAAATATAGTATTTTTAATATAATTTGTCATAATATTAGCTCTAATTATAACAAGCTTATTAGAATAATATATGTACTTTGAAGTTAACAAGAGACAAGGGAATAAGAAATGTAAGAATTATTAGTCTTACTGGGATGCCTTTCTTCATTATACACACATGGTATTTATAATACCGAAATGACTGTTCTATATACTATTGGGGGGAGAATAGTTAATAATTGGTTTGACACTAATGAAAATGTGTCATACACAAAAAGTGTCGGCGGTTCACAACACTCCCCCTTGGATGACACCTTTTCAAAACTTCGGGGTCTTGAAGTACTTCCTCATTAAAAAACTTGCTAAAGAAAAACCAAATGGGAAAAAGCTTTAGCTAAGGGAAAAAGAGTGCAGTATATAGCTCCACCTCAAGTTGCAGGTCGTTACATCGTCCGTACATGGCGCATGCTAATATCATGGACATATTTTCTGAATGTTGCTGTGGGAAGTGCTTTTGTGAAAAGATCAGCTGGAGTTGTTGCTGGATTGGACATATCTTGTAACATCCTGAAATTTCTAAGATAATGTTAATTATATTATTTAATAGTAGAGGTGAAGTTTACTCGGGTAAGCGGAGAAATAAATAAATAGAGTAGGAGCTAGTATGGGTCGGGCTAGTGTTGGTTAATGGATATGGGTTATGGACTTGGGTCATAAAGGAAAGAAGGATGAGACCATGGGCTTAAGCCCATGATCCATAATTATAAAAGCCTTAATCACCCAATTATCATTCATTTCTCATACTCCATACACCACACAAAACACACACTTAGCTCTCTCTCTCTCTCTAAGCCGAAACCGAGAAGAAGAAGAAGAATTGATTTCCGACCCGAGGTAATGATAGTATGATATTGTAAAGATACAAACCCGTTAGATTTAGTCACGAAACGACGAGCTGACACCGTTAAACCATTGAAGTCACGAGATCCAGGTGGAATCGGGTATAAACCGAACCTAAGATGAGCATAGGGATCACCCTAGCTCACATCTGGATCGAACAGGACGAAAAACGGTGAAAACGGTGGCCAAACGAGTGAGATCTCGCTTTTCCAGCGAGATTCACGTTTTTCCGGCAACGGCGGCGCCAGAGGTTGTGTCACATCAGATGTGACATCTGACGTCTGACAAAACCCTAACCCTAATTCGTTACGGAATTCTAACGAATTAGCGGTAATTCATTAACAGAAGGGTAGCCAGTTCGTTATGGCAATTCGTTATGGTGGGGGGCGAACTAGAAGCAGCTCGCTAAGTGATTCGTTAAGGAGAAATGACGAATGAGGATAATGAATCAGACCATGTTAGTTTGTTTGTTACTCGCCCATTCGTCATGGCAAGATAACGAATTAGCTCACTCAGTTCGCTAAGTCAAGATAACGAACTAGGCAGTATTTTGATGACGAATTAGACAGTGTTGTGATAACGAATTAGGCTTAATTCGTTATAGCAATCAAGTGGGCGAATTAATTAATAATAATAAAATCCTAATAGGAAATGTGTTAATAGGAAATGTGTTAAGACAGCTCGACCCCAGCCAGGGGCTCTGCCCTTGGACCATGCTAGGGGCTGCCGCCCCTAGATCCCGCTACCAGGGGCGCTGCCCCCGGACCCCCGTTCGTTGTGGGTTATGAATAAACTAGAAACGCGATATAGATAGTGATAGTTAATTGATACGTGTAATTGTTATACAGTTTGTCGTGCACAGCTCAAGAAAGGAATAACTACTATCGGTGAACGCAACAGAATTCAGGTGAGTTTCTAGCCCCATTTCCTTGTCATGTTTTCGGGGCTGTGTGCATACTCGATGTGAAGTGTGAATACATTTACCTTAAGTGGTAAGTGTATGCTATAGATGTCATACGAGGTAGCTATTATATAATGCTTGTCGGTGCGTGAACGATCTTCGGATATTGCACGTATCGTCAAGGATAGTGATTGTTAAGTGGTTGTTAGTGTGTCTGAATGCTATGATGTAACTTGCTTATTATGTAAATGATGTGATGATATGAAGTGTGTTGTAGACAAGTAGAGGTAGAATGTGTTAGAAGTGGCAAGAGTCTAGTAAGAGTGCTAGTGGCATGACGATAGTACGTGGTAGGGTAAGCCTATACGTGACTTCGTTATTAAAGTGGCAAAGTGGCATAACGTTGTACGTTATTAAAGTGGCAAAGTGGCATAACGTTATTCGTTATTAAAGTGGCATAAAGTGGCATAAGTGGCTAAGCTGTAGGGAAAATTAAGAGGCTAAGTTGTAGGGTAATTAAGTGGTTAAGCAGTAGCAGGTTTGACAGTGGATTATGTGTCTCCGGATACGTATATGTTGTGTGTAGTGGTTGTATGATAAGTTTCTTGATTAACTAGAACTCACTCAGCGTAGCTGACTTTTAGTATGCACGCAGGTGAGCTGATTGTAGAGTTACATGAGGATAACACATGGCATGGATTGAACGGCTGGCATCTGAAGGAAGAAGAAAAGATGTTTTAAATATAATGTTTTGTGTAATGGTATCAAAGAAAAGAATTAATTGTTTTGTAATAAACGGTTAAAGTTTTATATTCCGCGAAAGTTTTAATTAACTCTGATTTGTAGAACTGTGTTTATGAGTAAATCCGACGTTAAAGTAGGGCTGCCAGGAACGGGGCCTTACATATCTCATCTCAACCTGATTGTCTTTAATAAGGTCCCGAGTATACTCAAAGTATCTTGGTGGTATATGCTTTGTTCTGTCACTTTTGATATAGCCTTCCTTAATTTGCGAGACACAAGCTGCATTATCTTCATAGATAGGAGTTGGAATTTGATCTTTCTCTAGTCCACAAGAAATCAATATGTGTCGTGACATAGATCTTAACCATACGCATTCTCTTGAAGCTTCATGCAATGCAATGAATTCAACATGATTTGAATATGTTGCAATGAGTGTTTGTTTCTGAGAACGCCATGAAATTGCAGTTCCTCCATTCTTAAATACGTATCCAGTTTGAGATTTGCTTTATGGGGATCAGATAAATAACTTGCATCTGCATAACCAACTAACCCTTCTTTTGAATCGTTAGGATAAAATAAATCTAAATCAGTAGTTCCTTTTAAATACCGAAAAAATATGTTTAATGCCATTCCAATGTCTTTTAGTAGGGGATGAACTGAATCTTGCCAATAAATTAACTACAAAAGAAATGTCAGGTCTTGTACATTTAGTAAGATACATAAGTGCTCCAATTGCACTGAGGTATGGTATTTCGGGATCAAGAATCTCTTCATTATCTTCGCAAGGACGAAATGGATCATTGTCAACATTGAGTGATCTAACAACCATCGGTGTGCTTAAAGGGTTTGCTTTGTCCATACTGAAACGTTTTAAGAGTTTCTCAGTATAAGTTGACTGGTGCACAAGTATCCCATTATGATATGCTCAATTTGTAAACCAAGACAATATTTGGTTTTTCCAAGGTCTTTCATTTCAAATTCTTTCTTTAAAAGAGCAATCGCTTCATTAATTTCTTTTTGTGTCCCAATTAAATTGAGATCATCAACATACACAACTATGATCACATATCCTGATGTTGTCTTCTTGATGAAGACGCATGGAAAAATAAGATTATTTATGTATCCTTTGCTTATCAAATAATCACTCAAACGATTGTACCACATCCTTCCAGATTGTTTCAGTCCATACAAGCATCTTTGTAACTTGATGGAATACATTTCCTTAGGCTTTGAGCTTAATGCTTCGGGGAGTTTAAATCCTTCGGGAATTTTCATATAGATGTCACTGTCTAGTGATTCATACAAGTAAGCTGTGACAACATCCATAAGACGCATCTCTAAATTTTTAGAGACTGCTAAGCTGATTAAATATCTAAACGTAATAGCATCCATAACAGGAGAATACGTTTCTTCATAGTCAATTCCTGGCCTTTGAGAAAAACCTTGAGCTACAAGTTTTGATTTATATTTTGTAACTTCATTTTTCTCATTTCGTTTTCTCACAAAAACCCAATTATATCCTACAGGTTTCATTGACTTTGGTGTAATGACAATAGGTCCAAAAACCTTTTGATTATTTAGGGAATTTAATTTCAGCTTGCATGGCATCTTTCCATTTGTTCCAATCTTGTCGATTTTTACAATCATCTACAGATTTTGGTTCAGGGTCATCATGTTCTTCCATGATATCACTTGCCACAGAATAAGAAAATATATCATCAATATTTTCCATTTCATCTCTATCCCACATTATATGTGATTGACCATATTTGATTGACAATTCTTTATTGGAATCATTTATTCATTCCTGAGGAAATGTTATATCATTTATTCTTTCCTGGGGGAAGGTGTCATTATCCTTTTCAGAGCCCTTTCTTTTTCGAGGATTTTTATCCTTTGAACCGATTGGCCTTCCACGTTTTAAACGTTTTTGGGATTCATGAGGTGCATTATTATTATTTTGCTTGCTTGGAATCTCAACTCGAGCTGGAGCATTAGAAGCTGGTATATGAGATTTAGTGACCTTGTTTATATCAGTAAATGCATCAGGTAACTGATTTGCAATTTCTTGTAGATGTATTATTTTTTGAACCTCTGTCTCACTTTGTTTTGATCTTGGGTCTAGGTGTAACAATGATGGCACACACCATGATATATCTCTTTCTTGCCTTTTCATTTCTCCCCCTAATGTCGGGAATATTGTCTCGTTAAAATGGCAATCAGCAAAACGTGCTGTAAATACATCACCTGTTAAAGGTTCAAGGTATCTTATGATGGAAGACGTTTCGTATCCAACATATTTTCCCAACCTTCTATGGGGAACCATTTTTGTGCGTTGTGGTGGTGCAATAGGAACATACACAGCACACCCAAAAATTCTAAGGTGAGAGATATTTGGCTCATTTCCGGAAACAAGTTGTGTAGGAGAGTATTTATGATTTGCACTTGGTCTCACACGAATTAATGACCCAGCATGCATAATTGCATGACCCCAAATAGAAACAGGGAGTTTTGTCTTTATTATTAATGGTCTAGCTATTAGCTGTAGGCGTTTGATCAATGACTCGGCTAAGCCATTTTGTGTGTGTACATGAGCAACAGGGTGTTCTACAACAATCCCCACAGACATGCAATAATCATCAAAAGCATGTGATGTAAATTCTCCCGCATTATCAAGTCTCACTCTCTTAATGGTATAATCGGGAAAATGTGCACGTAATTTGATAATTTGAGCAAGAAATCTTGCAAAAGCAACATTACGAGTCGATAATAAAGAGATATTAGACCATCTGCTGGATGGGCTATTAAAACCATGAAGTATCTAAATGGTCCGCATGGTGGATGAATTGGTCCACATATGTCACCTTGAATTCTTTCAAGAAACATTGGTGTTTCTTTATCGTCTTTTAATGGCGAAGGCCTTGTAATTAATTTGCGAAGAGAACAAGATGTACATTGAGACATTTTATCTATTTTGTGAATCTTTTGATCTTTCAGTGGATGTCCATGTGTATTTTCAATGATCCTTTTCATCATTGTGGATCCTGGATGGCCTAATCTGTCATGCCATAAGTTTATGATACCAAAATCGCAAAAAAAATTTTGATTGCCATATGTGCTTGAGGCACATTTATATATGTATAATGCAAACCAGAATGGAGCATTGGAAATTTTTCCAATATCTGATCTTTGCTTATGATATGCAAGTATTTTTCATTACTAGCAGTCCTTGACTGAGTATCATATCCATTATGATATATGTTTTTGAAACTCAACAAATTTCTTGTTGATTTTGGGGAAAATAAAGCATTTTCTATTTTGAGTTTTGTACCATTTGGTAATGCTAAATTAGCTTTTCCCACTCCTTCTATCAAGTTTGTAGGACCTGATATTGTATTGATGATTCCTTTTGTTGGTTTCAGTTTACAAAACTATTTTTTAGATCTAAGTATAGTATGCGTGGCTCCACTATCTGCTATACATATATCTTCTTCATTTGTTTGATCTTGTGCTCCAGTGATTTTCATTTTAAATCTTGAAAGTATTTAGAAAAATAATAATAATAATAAGTGTATAATGAAGACATTATGATATTTTAATAAGAACTCTATTTAATTGAAAAACAAACAGTACATAAAGGGGACTACATAATTAAAGAAAATGAGAAACACACCTAATTATTGCATATAATTATTGTTGTTAAGCAACATTTGTTTCAGAGATTGTTTGATCTCCCCGTATACATCAATCAATAACAATAAACACAGATCTCAGATCTGTATATAAGATTAATACGAGTAAGGATCTAGCTCATAATTAACATAGATTCAGTGTTGTATGTATGTGTATACATTATCATTAAGTTATCAATATCGTTTGTATAGTATTAGGTGAATCTTTTAAGCGATCTAGGCTCTGAAAACTTAACATTCAAAAAGCTTACATTAACGTGAACAGTAGTTCACTATATATAGAAGGCGATCTTGTAACATCCTAAAATTTATAATGTTGAATAAAGAAAGTTACGTTTTGTGATTTCGCGTTATTAATTAATTAATATCGAGTAAAGAACGGATCATGGACTTAGATTAATTGAGATGGGTTAAATGAGAATGGGCCTTAGGTCCATGGGCTTTAAGGGATATAAATATCCCCTAAACCCTAAACCATCATTCATTTCCATCTTATTCTCTAACACACTCCAAAACACACACGACCCGAACCAAGATCCAAAGACGAGGGCCCGAGCTTGTTGGTGCTAGATCGTCGTGACGAACCAAAGCAGCAAGACCAGCTCGTGTTCATAGTTCGACTCATTTACGGTACGTTTATATCGAGAACTTGTTCGTTTAGGTTTGGATTAGTATAGAAATGATAGATCTGTGTTTGTATGGTAAAAACGAATCTAACAAAGCTAAACTTACTGAAAATGGTTACGATTTGATGGGTTAATCGATTGATAAAAGAACCCGTAACGTATATGCCTAAATCGCACCCTTTAAACATCGATGTTAGGTCGATTTGATGGTTGGGGTTTGTAGGCGCTGGTCAGACGATTCCGTGGATACCTAAATCGAGTTATTTGGTTAAGAAACGAAGATGATTAAGAACGAACAGTACCGCAGCTGGAAAACTTCGCCTGCAAGCTAAGTTCGCCTGATGAACTTCGCCTACAAAGCTAAGTTCGCCTGATGACAACTTCGCCTAAAGCTAAGTTCGCCTGATGACAACTTCGCCTAAAGCTAAGTTCGCCTAAGGTTAACTTCGCCTAAAACTAAGTTCGCCTGATGACAACTTCGCCTAAAGCTAAGTTCGCCTAAGGTTAACTTCGCCTAAAGCTAAGTTCGCCTGATGACAACTTCGCCTAAAGCTAAGTTCGCCTAAGGTTAACTTCGCCTAAAGCTAAGTTCGCCTGATGACAACTTCGCCTAAAGCTAAGTTCGCCTAAGGTTTAACTTCGCCTAAAGCTAAGTTCGCCTAAGGTTCAACTTCCCCTAAAGTTAAGTTCGATTAGAAAATAAATTAAAAACCTAATGAAAAATGTGTTAAGACAGTTAATGTAAATAAAATTTTTCCAAGCTGACCTGGGGCTCTGCCCCTTGGACCCCAGCCAGGGGCTCTGCCCCTTGGACCCTGCTAGGGGCTGCCGCCCCTAGACCCCTCTGCCAGGGGCGCTGCCCCCGGACCCCCGTTTGTTGTGGGTAGTAATTAAGACTAGAAAGATGATATAAGTAGTGATAGTTAATTGATATGTATACTTGTTATACAGTCAGCCGTGCACAACTGAGGAAAGGGATTACGATTAACGGTGAACGTAACCGTGTTCAGGTGAGTTTCTAGCCCCATTTATGTGTTATGTTTTCGGGGCTGTGTGCATACTCAATATGTTTGTTAATACGCTTATCCTAAGAGATAAGTGTATGCCTTATGTGAATAATGTGAAATGTATGAATGATGGCATGACTGTACGTGAACGATCTTCGGATATTGCACGTACTGTCAGGTTGAAACGCTAAGTATAAGGTAAGTATGATATGAATGCTTATGTGTATGAATGTGATAAAGTTAATAAAAGCAGGAAAGGATGGATGTACGGTAACGAAGAGGGAATCGAACCCTACTAATATTCGAGAACTAGGGAACCGAACCCTACTAATATTCGAGGAAAGAGGGAACCGAGCCCTAATAATACTCGAGGAAAGAGGGTACCGAGCCCTAATAATACTCGAGGAAGGAGGGTACCGAGCCCTAATAATACTCGAGGAAGGAGGGTACCGAGCCCTAATAATACTCGAGGAAGGAGGGTACCGAGCCCTAATAATACTCGAGGAATTTAGGGCGTAATGCTCTTTATAACGTAAGATATGAAAGTAAGTTAATACAAAAGAAAGTATGAAAGTATGAAGGTATGAAAGTATGAATGAAAGAATATAAGTTTATGTGTATTGCATAGTGTATGATTAACTAGAACTCAGTCAGCGTAGCTGACTTTTAGTATGCACGCAGGTGAGTAGGATGAGGCAGCTCGCTTGAGGAGACACATGGCACTGAATAAGAAGCTGGCATCGGAAGACTCAAGACGTTTAAGTTTAATGTTTCGTTTATTTTGAAAGACAAAATGATGTTTTAAGACAGGATGTGTTTGTTATGAAATGTTTTATGAAAGCTTTTATATTCCGCGAATGTTTTAATTAACTCTGATATTTAGAACTGCTTTTATGAGTAAATCCAACACGAAAGTAGGGCTACCGGTAACGGGGCCTTACAGGTTGGTACCAGAGCAAAGTTCGAGAGATTTAAGCATCCTACATGCTTAGACTCGAACAGAGAATGGGATTTAAGTAAGAAAGGAAAGAAGATGCCAGTCCAAGAATGCCATGTGTCGCTCAAGCAAGATCAGTAAAGGTAAATTGTATGATTAAATGATATATGTTAATGAGAAAGAAAAGATATGTGAACGACAGGGATAGGAATAATTGATTGTTTGATTTGACTAACTGCTTAAGTAGAACCAGCATAAATAGACTCATAAAGGGAAGTGTATAGGACACGGAAAGCAACGTGATCAGTTAGTCATAGCTGGCCACTGTTATTACCTGTTAGCCTTGCTATCCTTGTACTAAATAGTTCCTTGAGTGATGATGTTTGTGTTTTCCCTTTTAGAATACGATGGCTGGAGCTGGAGACTTTGTTGGAGCTGGAGGTCGCACTGGACGACGCGGCAAGCCTCGTCGTGTCTAGCAACCTTCGGTTGAGACAGCTTCCAACACCGAAGCTGAAGGAAGCGCAGCTGGAAGAAACCCGGAAAACAATGAAGGAGTTCAACCGGATCCCGCAATTCAAGCAGCTATTGTTCAAGCTGTAGCCACTGCTGTGAAAAATATTACTCCGGGAGGGTCTGCTGGAAGCCGTGAAAGAACTGTTGAAAGGGCAGGTGGTAATGGTAGGAAAGATGATGAGAGGGAAAAGGGTGATTCAAGTGAGGTGAGGTCTATGAAAGTTGATGATGGGAAGAGGGGCCGAGGCGGTTGCAACTATAAGTCCTTCAAAGGTTGCGACCCGCCTAAGCTGACTGATTTAGGAGACGCAATCGCTACTCTTCAGTGGATAACCGCCATGGGCAAAATTATCCGAATCAGCGAGTGTCGTCCTGACCAAGCTGTCGGTTATGCCACCCAATCATTTGAAGATGAGGCTATGTATTGGTGGGAGAGTGTGGAGCAGAGGAAGACCCGTGAAGAGATCAAAGAGATGAAGTGGGACGATCTGAAGGAGTTAGTGATGATGAAGTTCTGTGCTGACGCCGAGGTTGAAAGGGCGGAGATGAAGTTCCTAAACTTGAAAGCTGGGACAATGACACATCGTGAGTACACCACCGAGTTCAATCGAATGTCTAGGTTGGTGCCCGATATGGTCAACACTGAGGCTAAAAGGATCAAGTGTTACGTGAAGGGATTACCACAGAGAGTCCGCATGTTAGTCAGGACAAGTAAACCTGCTACTTTCGATTCTGCTGTCGAACTCGCAGAAATGGTCTATGCAGACTTGGCTGCGGATGATGTGGTGGTGGGAGACGAGAAGAAAGAGAAGAAATGGGTCGCTCCTGCTAAACGACCCGGTACCCAGATGTGGAACCCTAAGAACAAGCAGCCGAGAGTTTGGGAGAACAGGTCGTGCAAGACTTGTGGCAAGGCACACAGTGGTGAGTGTAGGTGGGGAAAGGGTTCGGATACATGTCATAAGTGTGGAAAGATACATGCCGGAGAATGTAGATTTGGGTCGAATGTTTGCTACAAGTGTGGGAAAGCAGGTCATTATGCTCATGAGTGCAGTTCTAAGCCTGCATGCTACAAGTGTGGTAAGACAGGTCATTTTGCTAGGGAGTGTACCGAGAGTGAAGCTGGAGGTAGTAGAAGGAAGGATGCCGATCAAGCTAGGCCAAGAACTAGAGCCTACATGTTGACCCAAGAACAAGCCAAGCAGATTCCGGATGTTGTCACAGGTACGTTTCTAGTGAACGGTGTTTCCGCTACTGTATTATTTGATTCGGGCGCAAACAAAAGTTTCGTAGCCACACCATTTAGTAAACTAGCTAAAATGAAATGTTGTCGAGTGTCTGAGACTCTTATAGTAGAAACCGCTAGTGACACTTCGGTTAAAATAATGAAAATGGTTAAGGACTGTAGGATAGAATTGGAGGGACATGAGTTCCCTGTTACCTTGTATGTTATGACCTTAGGAGGGTTCGATGTGGTTTTGGGGATGGATTGGTTGTCTAAGTTTGAGGCTCAGATAGTATGTAAGAGTAGGATAATAAGGTTAAAGTCCTTGGATGGTAGTGCGGTGACGGTTTATGGTGATAAGGAAAGTTCTGGGCTTAATGTCATTTCGATGATAAAAGCCGAGGGTTTGCTAAGGCGAGGGTGTTGTGCCTACCTGGCGTATGTCGTCAACGCTACGGCCGAGACGAAAGAAATGAAAGATGTTCCTATTGTGCGCGACTACCCAGAAGTATTCCCTGAGGATCTTCCGGGGTTGCCACCGGAGCGAGAGATAGAATTTCGGATAGAGTTAATACCAGGAGCCCAACCTGTCGCAAAAGCGCCTTACCGTCTAGCACCGTCCGAGATGAAAGAATTGATGTCCCAACTGCAAGAACTCCTCGACAAAGGTTTCATAAGACCAAGTGTTTCCCCGTGAGGCGCACCAGTATTGTTCGTGAAAAAGAAGGATGGAAGTATGAGAATGTGCATAGACTATCGTGAGTTGAATAAGCTTATGGTAAAGAATAGATATCCTTTGCCAAGGATTGATGATCTGTTTGACCAACTGCAAGGTTCAAGTTGGTTCTCACGAATAGATCTCAGATCAGGCTACCATCAGCTGAAGGTGAAGGAGGCAGACATCCCTAAGACAGCGTTCCAAACGCGGTATGGACACTACGAGTTCCTCGTAATGTCATTCGGTCTAACAAATGCTCCTGCAGCATTTATGGACATGATGAATAGGGTGTGTCGGCCGATGTTGGATAAGTCGGTTATCGTCTTTATTGGCGATATATTGATTTATTCAAAGAACGAGTCTGACCATGCTGAGCATCTGAGAGAGGTATTGGAGACTCTGAAGAAAGAGAAGTTGTATGCCAAGTTTTCGAAGTGCGCGTTCTAGTTAAGAGAAGTGCAATTTTTAGGTCACGTGATTAATCCTGAAGGGATTACCGTGGACCCAGCTAAGATTGAAGCGATAACTAATTGGAAGACTCCGCAGAATCCGACTGATATACGAAGCTTCCTAGGGTTAGCTGGCTACTATAGGAGATTCATCGAAGGTTTCTCCAAGATAGCCACAACGCTGACCGGTATGACCCGAAAGTCGATAGTATTCAGTTGGGGAAAGTTTCAAGAAGAAGCCTTTGAAGAATTAAAGAAGAGACTCACGCAAGCTCCAATCCTTGCTCTACCTGATGGTGACGAGGATTTCGTTGTTTGTGCTGATGCCTCGCATCAAGGGTTAGGTTGCGTGTTGATGCAACGAGGGAAGGTGATAGCTTACGCGTCTAGATAGTTGAAGGTCCATGAGAGTACTTATCCGACGCATGATTTGGAGTTAGCAACTGTAGTGCATGCTCTTAAGATATGGAGGCATTATCTGTACGGTATTAAGTGTACTATCTATACAAATCATAAGAGTTTAAAGTACTTCTTCGAGCAGAAAGAATTGAACATGAGGCAGAGAAGATGGTTAGAATTGATAAAGGATTACGACTGTGAAATTAAGTATTACCCCGGTAAAGCTGACGTGGTCGCTGATGCGCTAAGTCGTAAGAATGAGGAAGTCCTTGCAACAGTGAAGTCCTACAAGTTGATCATGAACCCAAGTCTTTTTGAAGAAATCATCAAGGTGCAGTCAGAGGTGTTAGTAGATGAAGGGTTAGTAAAGAAAGAAAGGATTTATGGCCAGCAAGATGAGTTGGTGGAAAACGCTCATGGAGTTAAGACTAGGTTCGACCGTATGTGGATCCCACGCCATGGTGATCTTAGAAGTCGAATCTTAGATTAAGCTCATAAGTCAAGGTACTCAATCCATCCTGGAGCTACAAAGATGTATCAAGACTTGAAAAGAGATTACTGGTGGCCAGGAATGAAGAATGATGTAGTGGATTATGTTAGTAAGTGCTTAACTTGCTTACAAGTCAAAGCCGAACACCAAAAGCCTTATGGGAAGATGCAACCGCTAGAGATACCTGAGTGGAAATGGGAACACATCACCATGGATTTCATAACTAAGCTACCTCGTACAGCTAAGCAACATGATACCATCTAGGTGATTGTGGACCGTTTGACCAAGAGTGCTCACTTTCTGCCCATACGAGAGGCTATCTCGTCAGAAACATTAGCAAACTTGTTCATTAAAGAGGTTGTGGCTAAGCATGGAGTACCGTTATCAATCGTGTCTGATAGAGATACACGGTTTACTTCTAGGTTCTGGAAGAAATTCCATGAAGCTATGGGGACGAGGTTGAACATCGGTACGGCGTATCATCCTCAAACCGATTGACAGTCTGAAAGGACGATCCAAACACTTGAGGATATGCTACGTGCTTGTGTTTTAGATTTTGGTGGAAGTTAGGATGATCATCTGCATCTGGCAGAGTTCTCCTATAACAACAGTTACCATTCAAGTATTGGTATGCCACCGTTTGAGATGCTTTACGGTAGACGATGTAGAACCCCGGTGTGTTGGGGTGAGATTGGTCAGAAAGAAATGGGAAGCCTAGAAGTGGTTCAAGAAACGTCTTCAAAGTTCGATCAGATCAAAGCAAGAATGAAAGCCGCTCAAGACAGACAAAAGTCTTATGCAGATAAGCGGCGACGACCAATTGAGTTTAACGTTGTGACTATGTGATGCTCAAGGTCTCGCCTTGGAAGGGGATTATCCGTTTTAGGAAAAGAGGAAAGTTGAGTCCGAGGTACATTGGACCGTTCAAGATTGTAGATCATGTGGGTGAAGTAGCTTATAAACTGGATTTACCCGATGAGTTAGAAGGAATTCATTCAACCTTCCATGTTTCTCATCTGAGGAAGTGTCTAGCTGATGACACGTCTCACGTGCCATTGATGGACATTGAGGTTGATGAACAATTGAACTACATCGAGCAACCGATAGAGATCGTTGACCGCAAGGAGAAGCAGCTTCGTCACAAGATTTTACCTTTGGTAAAAGTGATATGGAAACACCGCAAGGGATCAGATGCTACTTGGGAGGCCGAGGATGAGATGCGCAAGTTTTACCCTAGTCTGTTTATGTAATAGTTAGGTTTCGGGGATGAAACCTCTTTAAGGAGGGAAGACTTGTAACATCCTAAAATTTATAATGTTGAATAAAGAAAGTTACGTTTTGTGATTTCGCGTTATTAATTAATTAATATCGAGTAAAGAACGGATCATGGACTTAGATTAATTGAGATGGGTTAAATGAGAATGGGCCTTAGGTCCATGGGCTTTAAGGGATATAAATATCCCCTAAACCCTAAACCATCATTCATTTCCATCTTATTCTCTAACACACTCCAAAACACACACGACCCGAACCAAGATCCAAAGACGAGGGCCCGAGCTTGTTGGTGCTAGATCGTCGTGACGAACCAAAGCAGCAAGACCAGCTCATGTTCGTAGTTCGACTCATTTACGGTACGTTTATATCGAGAACTTGTTCGTTTAGGTTTGGATTAGTATAGAAATGATAGATCTGTGTTTGTATGGTAAAAACGAATCTAACAAAGCTAAACTTACTGAAAATGGTTACGATTTGATGGGTTAATCGATTGATAAAAGAACCCGTAACGTATATGCCTAAATCGCACCCTTTAAACATCGATGTTAGGTCGATTTGATGGTTGGGATTTGTAGGCGCTGGTCAGACGATTCCGTGGATACCTAAATCGAGTTATTTGGTTAAGAAACGAAGATGATTAAGAACGAACAGTACCGCAGCTGGAAAACTTCGCCTGCAAGCTAAGTTCGCCTGATGAACTTCGCCTGCAAAGCTAAGTTCGCCTGATGACAACTTCGCCTAAAGCTAAGTTCGCCTGATGACAACTTCGCCTAAAGCTAAGTTCGCCTAAGGTTAACTTCGCCTAAAACTAAGTTCGCCTGATGACAACTTCGCCTAAAGCTAAGTTCGCCTAAGGTTAACTTCGCCTAAAGCTAAGTTCGCCTGATGACAACTTCGCCTAAAGCTAAGTTCGCCTAAGGTTAACTTCACCTAAAGCTAAGTTCGCCTGATGACAACTTCGCCTAAAGCTAAGTTCGCCTAAGGTTTAACTTCGCCTAAAGCTAAGTTCGCCTAAAGTTTAAATTCGCCTAAAGTCAAGTTCGATTAGAAAATAAATTAAAAACCTAATGAAAAATGTGTTAAGACAGTTAATGTAAATAAAATTTTTCCAAGCTGACCTGGGGCTTTGCCCCTTGGACCCCAGCCAGGGGCTCTGCCCCTTGGACCCTGCTAGGGGCTGCCGCCCCTAGACCCCGCTGCCAGGGGCGCTGCCCCCGGACCCCCGTTTGTTGTGGGTAGTAATTAAGACTAGAAAGATGATATAAGTAGTGATAGTTAATTGATATGTATACTTGTTATACAGTCAGCCGTGCACAACTGAGGAAAGGGATTACGATTAACGGTGAACGTAACCGTGTTCAGGTGAGTTTCTAGCCCCATTTATGTGTTATGTTTTCGGGGCTGTGTGCATACTCAATATGTTTGTTAATACACTTATCCTAGGAGATAAGTGTATGCCTTATGTGAATAATGTGAAATGTATGAATGATGGCTTGACGGTACGTGAACGATCTTCGGATATTGCACGTACTGTCAGGTTGAAACGCTAAGTATAAGGTAAGTATGATATGAATGCTTATGTGTATGAATGTGATAAAGTTAATAAAAGCAGGAAAGGATGGATGTACGGTAACGAAGAGTGAATCGAACCCTACTAATATTCGAGAACTAGGGAACCGAACCCTACTAATATTCAAGGAAAGAGGGAACCGAGCCCTAATAATACTCGAGGAAAGAGGGTACCGAGCCCTAATAATACTCGAGGAAGGAGGGTACCGAGCCCTAATAATACTCAAGGAAGGAGGGTACCGAGCCCTAATAATACTCGAGGAATGTAGGGCGTAATGCTCTTTATAACGTAAGATATGAAAGTAAGTTAATACAAAAGAAAGTATGAAAGTATGAAGGTATGAAAGTATGAATGAAAGAATATAAGTTTATGTGTATTGCATAGTGTATGATTAACTAGAACTCACTCAGCGTAGCTGACTTTTAGTATGCACGCAGGTGAGTAGGATGAGGCAGCTCGCTTGAGGAGGCACATGGCACTGAATAAGAAGCTGGCATCGGAAGACTCAAGACGTTTATGTTTAATGTTTCGTTTATTTTGAAAGACAAAATGATGTTTTAAGACAAGACGTGTTTGTTATGAAATGTTTTATGAAAGCTTTTATATTCCGCGAATGTTTTAATTAACTCTGATATTTAGAACTGCGTTTATGAGTAAATCCAACACGAAAGTAGGGCTACCGGTAACGGGGTCTTACAGATCTGGTTCGCTAACATTCCCTAGCGAACCAGCTTCCCCTTCGTTACATAACTTAACTTAACGAACCACCCCCTGATTCGTTAACATCCCCTAACGAATCAGGAGGGAATACATTATAATGTCTTAGTTCGCTAAGATCTCTAGCGAACTAGACTTAACATTAACGAACTAGCCTTAGTTCGCTAACATTCCTAGCGAACTAGACTTAAATTTCACGAACTAGTTAAAAATAAACATTAAATATTACATAAATCATCAAATATACATTAACGATAAATACAAAGACTCTAGACGCAAAATCGTGCACTAACAGACACCCCCTCGTCTTGAGCTCTTTGTCTTTAACTTATTTGAAGCGCTTGGACTGCCAGTCTCTGCAACTATGAATTCCATGTTCGTGACACACACGAACGACTCGTTGGAATTACATAGCCAGGTCGTAATCTTCTTGGCGTTCAAACAAAATCTGCTTCCTGTATAGCACGTCGTTGTCTGTCTCTGATAAATTAACCAACCACATCGGGTCGATTATCTTGATGAGCTCGGTAACACACTAGTGAATGTAGGTGAATGAGATTGAGACTCATTACCTAAATGTACTAAGGATCAAACGAACCAACAGTAAACATCAATAACACAAACAATAATTAACCCAGCAAACAATAATCAAATGTTGATTAGAGTCCACCAAGGGTGTCGGAAAGTGATTCCGATCATAATGATATCAAAATCATACAATTATGAACATAAATTATACACAAAAGAGTTTCAAAAGTTCAAAACCCTTAAACCCCTAAAAGTTCATAATTTAGCAGTCAATACATGACCATTGTTGACGAAATAGATATCGCCAAGAACAGTTATACCTTAGAAACTCAAATCGATCTTTGAAGTATTCAAACGGAAAGGTTGAATTTTCAGAGAGAATTTGAATAGGTTTCTTAAAGATGAAGAAAGAAGACGAACAGTGGAATACTATTCGTTTTCTTGTCTTATATATCAATGCACAAAGCCCTAGGCACAACTTGCACGAATCAAACGATTCGTTTAATTTAAAGTTAGCGAATAAGCCCATTCGCTAAGTCATTCGTTACCTTATGAGGGCGAATCGTTACTTGATTCGTTAAATAAAAGGTAGCGAATCAAGACATGATTCGTGTCATGATTCGTTAAATATGCTCAACGAAGGGATGATTCGTTACAGAGTGCGGAAGCGAAATAGGTTAGCGAACCAGAAGGTAGTTCGCTATGAATCACCTAGTTCGTTATCCATACATAACGAATGGGATTTTAGCGAATTAAACACTTTTATTTAATTATTTAATTTTAAATTAAATAAATAAAAATAATAAATTAATGAATTAAATAAATTAAGAAATTAGGTTATCGAGAAACCCTTTTATCCCGACAACCAATTATGTTAAAATAAATTGTTTCAGATTTTCGAAACATAACTTAAACATTTATTTAATTTTTTTTTTTTTTTTTTAAAAAAAGAAGACGAAAATATTTTTGATATTTTGTAAAAATTAAAGAATTAAAGAATATATTTACAGAAGAATATCCAAACCTTTAAAATAGACAATCTTTTTGTATTTTTCAGTGATTTATCAAAAACAGTACATATTTTTGTATTTTTGTCGAGTTTGAGCAGAGAATCATATTGACCAAATTTCCCTTCCATCACAGTTTTATATTTCAGCGATATTATGACTGGCGATAAGTCGGTCATTGGTATTGTTGTCCACATAAATCTAATAACACACATTCAAGTATTTTTGTGATATGATTAAAATTGTTCAAATAAAGCACAGAATATCTGAAACTATCAGCCTCTAATCACGGTTCAAGCTTAATTTGATTTTTTCCAAATCACCCCAACTTGACTTAAACCATTATATTGTTGATCAAAATTTTTGATACCAATTGTAGAAATTTTGAGAAATGCATCAAGTTTCCTTTACTGTGAGTGAGTATGCACGAGTCTATCTGTCGGCTTACATACATTGTATCCCCTGGGGTCCGTTTCTTAATGGTATTAAGACGCACGCAAGGGAGGAACAATTGTATGACTAACAGCGGATTTTAATCAAGTCAGTAATTTAAATTGTACGAAGTACAGCGGTGATCAAGTTTAATGACTTTGGGTTTGCTCTGGAAAGCGAGTGAAATATTCATGCTTATGAATACCCAGATGGTTAAGCCGCATAAAGACTCACAGTGTCCAGAATCTTAACGCTTGTTATTTGCTTTATTTGATTTTTGGGTGATCAACACATATAAGGCTTGAGTATGACCGGTTATTACATTTCTGCCATCCTCACCGAGACTTTTTTTAGAGACTAACACCCCTTTCAATTTGGCGTTTCTTTATGTTTATATCACATACTTTACTCTACTGGGTTGTTTTAAGACCTACCAATGCACCAATGCAATTAAGCACACAGTCTTTTAAGCTTACTTTTTGCTGAACTTGGGGTCAAGATAATCAATGTACTATCATTTTCTCTTTTTGCTTCAAAAACTCAAGATTTTGAGGAGCAAAAAATAAAGAAAAGATAAATTTAATCGCCCCAGTTAACTTAAGTTAATAAATAAATGGCTAACCATCAATTCACAAGTGAATCATAGGACCAAGACATGCAAGCATGTTTCACAAACTTAAACAACCGACATAATTTTCAGCGATAAAATAATCTAAAAACGTCTGCAAAAATCTTTTTGGTTTTTCTCTGTACAACTTTAAAAACACAATATTTTTGTCTTTTTAATTTTCTTATAAACAAAATAAACTTCACAATCTTTTTGGATTTTCGGATTTTTCTGTACAAAACATAAATCACATTCTTTTTGGTTTTTCAAAATTTTAAAATGTTTTTGGTTTTTCTAAATATTTAAAGGAAAAACATTAAAGAACAGAAATCACAATATTTTTGAAGCGTCTGCAAAAATCTTTTTGGTTTTTCTCTGTACAAACAAAAACACACTCTTTTTGTATTTTTCTAGATTTTCACCCCCTAAAACCAAAATAAATTTTAAAAGAAAGAAATGACAGAAAAATAAAGATAGTCATCCTTGTTTAAGGATATCAGCGAGGGTCTTCAATCCGTTTAAATCAAGCAAAAATTTAAAACGCGTTTTGTCAAAAGCTTTAGTAAACAGATCGGCTTTTTGAAAATCAGTATGTACTTTCTCAAGATCAATTAATTTCTTTTCATAGCAATCCCGTATAAAATGATATCGAATTTCGATATGTTTCGTTTTAGAATGTTGTACGGGATTCTTGGTGATACTAATAGCAGCAGAATTATCAATCAAGATGGGAGTAGTAAGAAACTTCAAACCGTAGTCGCGAAGATGTTGTTGTATCCACAAAACCTGGGAACAGCAACTCGAGGCTGCAACATACTCAGCTTCAGCGGTTGAAGTGGAGACCGTTGTCTGCTTCTTACACTGCCAGGAAACAAGTCGGTTTCCTAAAAATTGACATCCCGCAGTTGTTGATTTGAAGTTGATCTTGCATCCTCCATAATCTGAGTCGGAGTAGGCAGTAAGAAAGAACGTATGATCCTTGGGGTACCACAACCCGATGTCTGGATTTCCCCTCAAATACTGAAGAATTCTCTTGACTGCAGCTAGGTGAGTCACGCGTGGACTTGCTTGATACCTAGCACAAAGACAAACAGCAAACATAATATCAGGGCGAGAAGCCGTTAAATACATTAGAGAACCAATCATAGCACGATAAAGGGTTGGATCAACAGAATCCTTCAATTCATCCGGTGATAAATTGTGACCCACTGAAAGAGGAGTAGAAGGGATTTTGCCGGCAGAAATCTTGAATCGGCTCAAGACGTCATTCACATACTTAGTCTGATGAATAAAAATTCCGTGAGCAGACTGGTGAACCTGCAACCCTAAAAAGAAATTTATCTCTCCCATCGAGCTCATCTCGAACTTTTTTTGCATGGACTTCTCGAACTCCTTACACAATGTGTCGTTTGTAGACCCAAAAATAATATCGTCAACATAAATCTGGACTAGAAGAAGATCATCACCAACAGTCTTATGAAATAAAGTGCAGTCAACAGTTCCTCGTTTGAAGCCATTATCAGTCAGATGGTCGGCGAGCGTGCCATACCAAGCCCTCGGGGCTTGATGTAGACCATACAGAGCCTTGTTTAAACGGTAAACATGGTCTGGATAATCAGGATCTTCAAAACCAGGTGGTTGTTGGACAAACACTTCCTCATGTAATTCACCATTGAGAAAAGCACTCTTAACATCCATTTGATAAACCTTGATATTCTTATAAATTGCATAATCCAGAAAGATTCGAATCGACTCTAATCTTGCAACTGGAGCATATACCTCTGTGTAATCAATACCCTCTTGCTGATAAAAACCTTGCACCACTAAACGTGCTTTATTTCTGACAATCACCCCTCGATCGTCCTTTTTACACATAAATACCCACTTAGTTGGAATAGCTTTCGTAACTCTAGCAGGTTTGTCTATTAAATCCCAAACACCCAATCGTGCAAACTGCTGTAATTCCTCTTGCATAGCATCTACCCAAGAAGGATCTTCAAGTGCCTTACGAGCTGTAGTTGGCTCAACTTGAGATAGAAAGCAATTGAATTTAGCAACATTCACGATTCCCGAAGAATGTAAATTAGTGTAAGCACATAATATGTTATTGTCACTTGACGAAGCAACTTGATGACGTGTACGAACACCCACATCAAGTTCTCCGATGATGTTTTCCTGTGGATGATATCCATGAATCCGAAGAGTGGGATTCTCAGGAACAACAACATTATCAAATAAGTTAGTGTAATGTTCACCCAAATCTGGTGATAAAACATTATCACTGTCAAGATCAATAACTTGAACTTCAACTTGATCATCATCAGAAGAAGTAGAAACAGTATCAATAGCAACTGGAGAAACAACTGGAGAGTCTTCAGTTGGAGCATCTGGTTGAGCATCAACTGTATTAGAACTTGAAAAACCTGGAATATTCAATTGATCTTCAAAGTATGCTCTAACTAGATCTTCATCGATGTTTTCAGTCGAAGGAGTAAAAGAATTAAAGAAACTATCGTAGTCAAACATCCAGTCTGGACCTTTCCCTTGAGGAGGGGTTGGGTACTTTTGACAGTCCACAAGGTACCATTCTTCAACACAGCCAGATGTGAAATTAAAAGCCCTTTTCTTTGGAGATGCATATCCCAAGAAATACCCTTCGATAGCTTTTTCTTCAAATTTACCCGAATCCTTCTTCAACATTGTACATGGACACCCAAATGGTTCCAGGCACTTTAAATTAGGTTTTCTATTATTTAAGATCTCGTAACTTGTTTTCTTGAGTCGCTTCACTGTTAGAACCCGATTGAGCGTATAACAAGCTGTATTCACTGCCTCATTCCAAAATTGAACCGGAAGCTTTAAATCAGCGAGCATTGTACGTGCAGCTTCAATCAGAGTCTATTTTTCCTTTCAGCAACACCATTTTGTTGAGGTACAAAAGGTGCACTATATTCTCGGTGAATTCCCTTTTGAATACAAAAGAAATCCAATATAGTGTTTTTTGAATTCAGTACCATTATCACTTCGGATTCTCCTCACCTCTTGTTTATACAGTGATTCGATCTTAGTAATAAGGTTTTGTACCAAAACCGGTGTTTGATCTTTTGAGCTCATAAATAACACCCATAAATATCTTGAATAATCATCTGTCACTACCAGACAATACCAGTCTCCAGAAATACTCGCATGATTCACTGGACCAAACAAATCCATATGAAGTCGTTCAAGAGGAGTATCAATGGAATTCAATAACTTAGAGGGATGTATCTTCTTCTTCTGCTTGCCCTTTTTGCATGCAACGCAGTGATCAGATAACTTAAAATTCTTTAACGAGACACCCTCAACTAAGTCATTTGCCATTAAATAATTCATCTTTCTGACATGTGTGTGACCCATTCTACGATGCCATAGAATCGAGTCTTTCTCGGTTGCTTTCGAGACAAAACATGTTTCAATTGATGTTGATATCTTAGAACTCATATTTAAGACATAAATATCATTTGATCGTGGTGATCGCATGACAACCATGTCCTCGGGAATAACATAACCCGGTTTCAAGATAAGACACTCTTTGTCAGTAAATATCTTAGTGTATTTTTTATCACAAATCTACGATACACTCAATAAGTTATGATCAACCTTGTCGCAATAATTCACTTTCTCAAACGTAATGTGACCATTTGAAACTTCACCCTCTTGTGTGATCATGCCCCCAGAATTCCCAGCAAACGCTACATAACCCCCTTGAATATTTCTTACGTTGGTTAGTAGGTTGAGATTCCCAGTGATATGACGAGAACATCCGCTATCCATGATCCAGTTTTCACCAGAAATGGTCTTGGATGAACCCTACACACAAACAAAAGTGATTAGTTCAAAAAGGCAGCCCAGGCCTCAGTCTTGGGCACCTTTTGATTTTCTCTTTGATCATTAACTTTAACAGATTTCAATTGTTGTTCAGCCACTTGTGAATAAGTTACTGGCTTCCTAGACTTTCATCTTAAATAAGTTGCCTGGACAATATTTGAATTCTTGTTTTGACATATAGGTTCAGTTGGAATGAATTTTGGTTTCACTTGACCGTGTGTCTCATTGACATGAAGAACCTTCCGAGGATTCACATCAGAGAACAAAATATGAGTATCATCAGCATACGACACAGGTCGTTTCAGAATCTCCTTGACCACTGGAATTGGCTTAGATTTGTCCTTGATAAAAGGATGAAGATTCTGATAGTTCTGTTGACTACAATTCTTCACAACATGACCTTGTTGACCGCATAAAAAACAAAGTCGCATGTCTACATGATGATGTTTAGAAGTAATTGGAATAAATGAAACAGAAGATTGATGATGACTCACATTTTTAGTCATGCTCTTAGCAAACTCATCAGATAAGTCAGATTTCTTCTTTAAATAAAAATCTAAATTAGAACTGTTTGAAAAACTTTTTAGTGTATCTGTTCCAGTTGACTTAACAAAGTTAATCTTCTTAGCTTGTTTTAAAAATTGTTTTGCCTTAGTCAAAGGATCAGATTCAACTGATGTTTTTGCTTGAGCATACACACGTTCAAGTTCTTGAATTTTTCTCAATAAGTTCAGGTTTGATAATACTTATTGGAATATCTTTTTCAGTGAACATTTTATCCATTCCCTTTAACTTAAAAACTCTAGCCGAAGAAGACTTAGAACTCGGAGGATTAATGAAACGCATTAAGTCCTCATCAGAAATCTTTGGTTTAACTGACTTCTTTATCCTCACTGGTTTAGTTTTCACAGTTTCTTCCTTGTTTATCTGAGACTTGAATGAACCATACACAGCTTTCTCAAACTCTTGAGGTTCACAAAGAATATGATTAGAACTAGGAATGTTCTTATTCTCGTGTATAATCTCAGGTTCAAACACATCTTCAATAATTACCTTGTCAACATTTTCAACAAAGACCTTTTTACTTTCCACATGAGAATTTTGAGGAGCAACTTGGGGTTTGACAATTTCAGGTTTAACCATCTTAGGTTTTTCAGAAATCACAGATTCCATTTGAATCAAATCCTCTTCTTTTCTTGCAAAAAGATTAATTTTATAATCATTATGAAAAGGTGGTGGAATTTCAACAAAACCAATACCTTTCTTGGAATCTTTTTGTTTTCCAGATACTTCAATAATTTCATTTAACAGAAAAGATGAATTCCTAAATTTCCCCAATTTGTTCTTCAACTCAAGAACCTCATTCTCAAGCGCAGTTATCTTAGAACGATGTTTCAAGATTTCTTGAAACTTTTGGTCATTAATGGTCGTTTTCACAGATAACTCGGCTTTGAGATCGTGGTTACTTGTCGACAATGAGTCAATCTTTTCTCGAGATCTCCTTTGAGATTCAAGAAATTGTCGATAAGTATCCTTAAGAGAAGCAATTTCTCTTATAAGATTATCATTTTGATTTTTCAATGCTTCTAACTTAGAGTTGTTAGATTCATAGTCAACACATGATGCTTTAACAAATGAAGTAGTAGACATAGAATTAATAACCTCATTGATCTTGGCCATGCAAGCAAACATTGATTCAGAAGGCTTGTCGCAAGAGTTGTCAGAATCAGATCCAGAATCATAATCGGAAGACCTCACACTACCAGTAGCATCTTGACAATCTTCATGTAACCCAAACATAGCCAAATTTGCTTGAACATCATTGCATAGTAGCCGTTGTGACCAATCATTACCATCTGATAACATTGTTTGTGTTGTAGCAGAAGATGGTTTCTTTTCAGCATCACTTCCTCGTGGTGAAGAAGCATTTTGACTTTGACCACGAGGTCCAGTGTATTCTTTCCTTGGCTTATCACATTCCTTCGCGAAATGCCCAAATTCTTGACAATTATAACACTTTACTTTTAATTTGTCAAAACCCAACTTCTTGTTTAAAGCTGGAAGATCTTTTCCAGTTCTCTGCATGAATCTTTTAACTTTACGAACGATCATCGCCATGTTCCATTTCAAATCCATGATTTCTAGATCATCTGGATCTATCTGATCATAGTCCTCATCTATTAAATCACTTGTGGCAATTTTACTACTCACTAAGTTTTCATATGAAGACATAAAAGCCGTCAGAAAAGCAAAGTTTTGCTCAGCTTCCTTCATATTAACACTAGGTGGTGTAGCAAATGGATTTGTACTTGTCGAACTTCCAGAACCACCCGAATTACCAACAGAGTAAAAACAAGCTTTTGGATCATTAAACATTGTTGATTCTTTTTCACTTGCCGCATGAGTAAGAAAAGCAGTGAATGGAGAGATTGTTGAACTGAGAGGCATACTTCCACCATAGAAAGTTGGATCTTGATTTTCTTTGGAGGATTTTTGACACTTAAGATCGTATTCTCTAGCTTCGATCTTTTGTAGAAATTCAAGTGCCGTCAAGTCTTCATTCAGAAAATAATCATTCTCTTTCAAAACCATTAGAAATGTTAAGTAGGAACTTGGAAGCACACTCTTGATAGTGTCAATTTTATCTCTTTCAGAAATTTTCATTTTCATCTTGTCCATTTCAGCAATTAAATGACTAAATCTTGTAGTCATCTCTTCAACTGTTTCTCCTTTCAATAAATTAAAGTTTCGAAATTGAAACTTGAGCATCACTTTCTTACTTTCAGCTGTGTTTCCCATGCTTCTCATACGCAGATGTTGAAATAAAGATGCACATCTCTTGATACTACCAACTTGATGAATGATATTTTCTGGTAAAGCCATAGTCAAAGTAGAATATGCTTTTATCTCGATTTCTAAAGCTTTCTTCTCTTCATATGAGTATTGAGAAACAGCTTTAGGAGTATACCCAATAGTATCATCACCAATCATTGGTGCAACATAAACTTCATCAAGACAATATGAGCAGTCAGGATGAACAGATCCCAAATGTGCACGAAATCGAGGTTCCCACTTGGCGAAGTCACTGAACTTCATCAATCTTGGACATTTAGAATGTGAACCTATCTCGGTATCAAGTTGCAACATCTGTTGCATCAACATATTTTGAGACGCTAATGCATACATACCAGCCATCTTTGAAAATCGAATCAAATAATGAAGTATCTTAACGAATCAATGAATAACTATAGCGAACTGTGAACAGTTGTAGCGAACTGTGAACAGTTGTAGCGAATCAATCCTTAATAAAATTAAGACTGATCAATAACGAAGCCAACTTAACGAATCAAAAGTCAACATAACGAGTCAACTTAACGAATCACAAATAAGGTTAACGAATCACTCAAATGACGAAACAGATAACGAATGTAATGAAGGTTTAACGAATCACAAGTCAACTTAGCAAATTGACCAAATGAATTGACCAAGTCAACTTAACGAATTGACCAAGTCAACTTAACGAATTGACCAAACGAATTGACCAAGTCAACTTAACGAATTGACCAAATGAATTGACCAAGTCAACTTAACGAATTGACCAAACGAATTGCACAGAATTAGTTTAGCGACTCAGATGATAATCAGTAACGAATCGCCAACATAAACTTAGCGAATTAAGATAACGAAACAGCTACAGTTGATAGCGAATCAACACTGTAGCGAATTATACTATAACGAATCAGGTTGTTACAACCGTTTGTAACAAACTCTGACACCTTATGCCACGTGGCAAAGGTTGTTATGACACAAATCCCAAGAAGAACACGTGTCACACGAATCAGTTAATCTAGTTAACGAACTAGATAACACGAATCAATAACTCACACGAACTGACTAACGAACAAGGTAGCGAATTAAAACTGTTGATAACGAATCACAGATAAAAATATAGCGAATCACCAGGAAGAAGATAACGAATCACAGTCATCTTCAAATCTTCAAACCTTCAAACGAAATTCCAGAAATTATGAAGATTAAACCCAGAAACTTAATAATACCAAATCTATAATACACCTTCGTTACTCAATCAAATTGCACAAGTAAACTACCAAAATACTCGTAAACCAATTCCGAATCCAATACACAAAACCTCGTAACCAATTAACACCTTAATCAATCCAAATTAACCAAAAATCACACCCCTGTTTCGGACTCAAACCGAAATCAAAACCAAATAACTCAAATCCAAATCAAACCTCAATTCCTCTTAACCAAATCTCAACAATACCTTAATCAACACAAATTCACTCTAATTCGTCCATAATTCATCCAAATCAAATACCAATTGATTCAAAATCAAACAAAAACCGAAAACTAACAAAAATGGAATACTTATAACACCAAATCAAGTGTACAACGAGCACCAACAGCTCTGATACCACTTGTTTGATCTCCCCGTATACATCAATCAATAACAATAAACACAGATCTCAGATCTGTATATAAGATTAATACGAGTAAGGATCTAGCTCATAATTAACATAGATTCAGTGTTGTATGTATGTGTATACATTATCATTAAGTTATCAATATTGTTTGTATAGTATTAGGTGAAGCTTTTTAGAGATCTAGGCTCTGAAAACTTAACATTCAAAAAGCTTACATTAACGTGAACAGTAGTTCACTATATATAGAAGGCGATCTGGTTCGCTAACATTCCCTAGCGAACCAGCTTCCCCTTCGTTACATAATTTAACTTAACGAACCACCCCCTGATTCATTAACACTCCCTAACGAATCAGGAGGGAATACATTATAAGGTCTTAGTTCGCTAACATCTCTAGAGAACTAGACTTAACCTTAACGAACTAGCCTTAGTTTGCTAACATTCCTAGCGAACTATACTTAAACTTAACGAACTAGTTCAAAATAAACATTAAATATTACATAAATCATCAAATATACATTAACGATAAATACAAAGACTCTAGACGCAAAACCGTGCACTAACAGAGATCCACATCAAAGTCTGCAATGCTCAGCTCAGCATTAAGATCATCAAATTTATCAACATGGTTAACTTCTTTCTCTTTTTCTTTAAGAGAGGCTTGGTACAGTTCACACAGATGTGGAGCTGTGCGATAAGCCTTTGCCCAGTGGTTTGTACTTTCACATCTAAAACAGGGTGTGTCATTGTTTTCGGACCTACCAGCTTCATTCCATTTATTGTGGTGGTTGGAATTGGTATTTTGTGGGACATGATAATTATTGGTGATGTGGTGTACAACACACATGTTTTCCTAATAGTTTTTATGTTATTTTGTGCTTAAACGTTAACAATTATTTTGTTATTCTTGCATTAAATTACATGTTTGTGTATGTGATAGGTCCCATGTTGAAGAGAGCGAGAAAACGAGTCAAATGAAAAAAAGAATCAGCTAGAACGGAGCTTGGATGAAGCCGGTACACAAAAACGAAGATAAACGTGCTGAAAGTCGAAAAACGTCAGTAAAAGTCATGTTTGAGCTATGCAACCAGGTCATACCATTCAAGAAGCATGTGGTAGATTCCAACATGTCCCAAGGCTGCCAAGAATGTTCAAGAATCAGCTACCACGTCTATTTTGTCTTCTAGTGGGCCTAGTGGGCTTGTTTTAACCTATTTTATATTAGGAAGGAGGTGATTAATCATATATATAAACCCTAAAACCATATGAACAATTTTATTCAAGTTTCCAGCCATCCCACACCTGATCTAGAGGAGAAACCAAGGAGGACAAGCTTACGGTTCCATCTTTTATCCTTCGGTTGTCGGTTTTGACTATTTTAACGTTTGTGAGTTCGTTTTTGGTTTTTAAGCATTCAAACCTTTTGTAATCAGATTTATATGAGCATGTTTATCATTTATATCTATTTTATCTACTGTTCATTGATTATGATTGGCTAAACTTATTAGTTCTACCAAGGTTAGATGAATATTGTTAGGTTTTAATGAGTTTTATGGATTGTTGATCATCATGGCCTGAATTGTTAATGAAAAGTTTGGTTTAACATTGAATTAGGCTATGTTTAGTGGCTGTGAATTTATTAGTTATACTCATATACCTCTTGCTTTGATTAATTGAATAGGTTTTGATTGATTTTAGCTTGTTTGAACTCTATACTTTGTGTCTAGAGATTGTTTGCGGGGTGATCAACCGTAGGTTTTAAGTGGGTATATTAATTGATTAGATTCAGCGGGTAAACACCTTCTTAGAGACCGAGAGGTGATAGGAAGTAAACTCGTCTCATAGCTTTTGCTTGTTAGAATTAGGATCGCGCGAGAGCGGGTTCGGTTCTTGTCGGGTTTGAGTTTTTGAGCGATTAGTTGGTCTAGTTTAAGTTAAACTAAATTGTTCCTCTATCCTTGGTTGCGTAGTATTCGTCTCCATTAGGTTAGTGTGTCGGTGAGTCCGAGAGGAGAGTCGGCATTAGAACACTTTAACATTTCGTTTCTCGGTTTGTTCTTAAAATCAACTAAGTGTACGTTAGAGTTTGTTAGTGAGACTGAGAGGTGATCTAGCTTTCTTGAGTGAACCTTAGTTGAGTCATCCTTAGGAACCGGTGTCGTGAGAGTCTTCAATCCATTATCTTATTATACCTTCAATATGATTCTTACCTAGGTAGACGTTTCCTCCGATTGCAGTAAAGTTTCTAAGTTTCATTAAATGTTTAGTTAAGTTAAGTTAAGTCTAGCTAATTAATTTAGTTAAAGTAAGTTAGGTTAAGTAGTTAATTATTAAAAATCATTTAAATATTCTTAGGTGAGTCTTGGTTAGGGTTAAGTATCATTAACGTTTTCAAGTGTCCTTGTGTTCGATACTCAGACTTTCTTAGGTCTATACTGTTAGCGATCGGTACACTTGCGGGTTTTGTGTGGTTTCTTTAGGAGTCTTGTTTAATAAATTTAAAGCTTAGTTGTGAGAGCATCATTATACACACATCAATTGGCTCTCTGGTTACGACCACGGCCACGACCGTAAGGATTAGTGTTCCATTTGAATGAATGCTTACGATCATTAAAATGCCTTTTGTCAAAATGACCACGGCCACGTCCACGACCTTGTTCTCATTTATTACCAGAATTTTTATGAGAATTTTTGTGAGCAACATTTGCTTCTGGTATTGCTAATGAACCCGTGAGACGAGATTGATGATTTTTATCAATAATTCATTATTTTTTCTGCTACAAGGAGAAATGCATTTAGATCAGAGTATCTCCTAAAATTCTGCAATCGATAATGCGTTTGCAAGGTTATATTTGATGCATGAAATGTGGAGAAAGTTTTCTCCAACATATCTCCTTCAGTAACAGTTTGCCCACAAAATCGGAGCGTTGGGCATATTCTGAACAAAGCAGAGATGTACTCATTTACCTTTTTAAAATCTTGGAACCTGAGATTGTTCCATTCATCTCTAGCAGTGGGAAGTAGAACTTCCCTTTGATGATCAAATCTGTTTTTTAAATCTTCCCACAAAATGCATGGATCCTCACAATTTGATTACTCAAATTGTAACATCTCATTAATGTGTTTGTGGAGGAAGACATCGGCTTTTGCCTTGTCTTGATCCTCACAATTATTTCTCACTGTTATCGTATTCAAAACACCCATTGATTTGAGATGTCGTTTGACATGTGCTGTCAATGACATATAATTATCTCCGGTGATATTGAGAGCCGGAAATTCAAGTTTTGCGATGTTTGCCATTTTATTACTAAACACAAATAAGATAAATATTAGGATTACATACTTATTAAATTTGAAAGAAAATACAAAGGTAGAGCTATAAATAGATAAAGAAAAAGGAAAAGATTAAACTCTCTAGGTGGGAGATTACAAATTAAGAACAATAAGATTATAAGCATTATGGTAGTTAACATTAAAACTGGATGAATCATCTTTCCAAATATAATCTTGAGTATTCTCGAGAAGAAAGTTTTTGTATTTGTGAAATATTTGAGATTTATAATTGGTTATTTATAGTTGAAAATTTATAATTGTTTTACAACGGTTATATTACCGTTTTATAACGGTAACATTACCGTTTGTGTGTGTGTGTGTGTGTATATATATATAATATTAATTATTTTAAAGTAAGATAATAAATAAGATATTAAATAAAGTTTATTTTATAAAATATATAATTAGTATGCATAATAATAAGAATAGAATTGTTAGTGTAAATAAATCTAACTTCTAAATGAAATATTAGTGTGCATATATAAATAAAAGTTAGAATAGTTATCAAATTTTAATAACAATATTTATACACATTATTGCTATTACTTAGTATATGTATATGCATATATATATTTCCAATGTACATAATTAAAGAAGTTTTTATGATGCTTATGTGGATACCTTTGTGTCTATTACTTTTCTTGATTAGGATATAAGCGGCTCGTGCTGATAACGTGTTATAATATTAGCTCTAATTATAACAAGCTTATTAGAATAATATATGAACTTTTGAAGTTAACAAGAGACAAGGGAATAAGAAATGTAAGAATTATTAGTCTTACTAGGATGCCTTTCTTCATTATACACACATGGTATGTATAATACCAAAAATACCGAAATGACTGTTCTATATACTATTGGGAGGACAAGAGTTAATAATTGGTTTGACAATGATGAAAATATGTCATACACAAAAAGTGTCAATGGTTCACAACATAATTATATATATGAAGATAAAGATATTAAGGATGCTACAACTACTTTACATATATAGAAGCAGAGAACTCATTTTTACAATAATATACATGATATATTGAGAAATGAGAATGATATTGGGAATGCTCTAACGATAGCCGTGTGTGTAGTCATTAAGGGAAAAGAAAAAAAGTAAGCATAGTTTGACTATCAACCATTCAACCTGGTTAATTTATTATGACATTTAATTAACACATAAAGGGTTTGAAAATAGGCCTGCCCATTAATATATTGAGGTTTTTGGTTAATAAAAATTACTTAACATAATTTTTCTTAAATAAGTTTTAGAGCATTCAAATTCTATCCATTATATTTTGTGAGTAGTGTTTTTATAATATAGTAGTTTAGGATGTTGCGAGTGAATTTGAGAGAAAATATATTGATTTATATTTGAAAAGTTACTATTCATTCATTGTAACTTTTTTAATATTTGTTGAAAGTGGGTGTGAAAATAAGAGAATGAGAGAGAAAATAAAATTATTATAAAAAAATATTATTTAATTAAAAATAAAAGATAAAATATAATAGTTTTAATTATAATTTTTAATTTGAAATTAGAAGAAGAGAGGAGAATATCCTTACACAAAAATATTTACGAAAACTAAATGCCAGAGTGGTGTATTCTGATCAGGCGCATGAAATCAAAGTCCAATGTTAGGAAAATTGAATTTATTTCACTCACACAAATGAAAGTCTTTACTTGATAAGAGAAAATTTTTAAAATATGTTTTCTTGAAGAGAGATTCGACCCTTGTCTTCAAAATTTCGGAATTCCAGTAATGCATGTCACCGCCTAATTAACACGTCGCCACCAACCTGTTTTTTAGTCGTCCTGACGTGCTAGTCCCTCCAATCACGACACACCAGTTGGCACAAACGCTATGGTTTGTGGAAAATAGGGATGAGCGTTTTCGGTCCGGTACCAAGTTTTGAGTTTTTGGTATCTGTACGGTACCGGTATGGTTCGGTACGGTACCGATATTTTCCGAATTTTGTACGAAATACCGGTACCGTACCGGTACTGAACCGAACATTTCGGTACCGGTACCGATACCAAGTATATTCAATTTTCGGGATCGGTACCGGTACCATCCCAAGCTCATCCCTAGTGGAAAAGTTTGATAATCAATCTATGTGTCCCGACGTGGAAGGTCGCCCATTTATTTATAGTGGTTGGTGACGTATTGCAACTTGTGTTTGCGGCGTCGCCGATGTGTTTTTGTAACACTATAAAAATACATCTTTTGGAGAGCTTCATGTAAACCGTTTTAGAAAAACATATATTTGTCACAGTTTATTTCTTATAGATGGTTTTTTGAAGCAATTTCAACCGGAGTACATGCAAGAGAGAGACCGGGTACATTTTTCATTGTGGTGTAGTGGTAGGAAGTGTGGGTATTTCAATAGAAACCCAGGTTCAATCTCCACCGACAATACTTTAGGCTGGACATGGGTGGATCAATGAAGGAAGACTTAGATATTTGTGATCTCCAATTCGATTCTAAGGGTGTCCGGGTTTTACCACTATTGAGTCTCCAGGCGGATGGGGTTACTGGAGATAATTTGAAGGTACTTAAGGGTTCCGTACAACTGGGTTTGACCAACTGACGGTAACCTTTTGCAATTGGACCATTCCATACAAAATACCTAAGCTATTCGTGTTTATTGACCGTTAAAAAAATGTTTAGTCCGGTGCTAAAACCTTTTTCGAAAATATCTTCCACACTTTTGTGGTCGTTACTCCGAAACCGATAAAAGATTTTTCAACCTCCTATAAATATTATCTGTGCACTAATGCAAGCTAGTTAATTAATTATGATTATGATATTTATTTAGATTAACACTTAGGGTTGAAAAGTATTCACAGGTCGGTGTGAGAGTCAAAAAAAATTTTAGTAAATGGACCTAAATGCTATCCTTTCAATAGTAAATTGACGAGAGATACCTGCATAATGGAATAAACGGGGTAATGGAATGGATCATTATCATTTCATTGATATATTTGGTTACCATGTGAAAGTGACATGAATTATTAGTTTTTATTTTTTCGGTAAGATAAAAAAAGTCAAAATAAAATAAAAATGGTAGTGAGTGATGGTGGGATGGTGGTGATACGCGACGGGCAGTAATGGTGGTGGGCCGCGGGAGCGATTGTTGGTGGTGGCAGATGGTGGTGATAGTGGGAAGTGTAGCGGTGGTAAGCGCCGGGGGATGATTGGGAGCGATGGTCGGTGGTGGGCGGCGATGGTAGGTTGTGGTGGGTGGTGGTGGCGGCGGGCAGAGAAGGCAGGTGGTGGTGGCGGCGGGCGGAGGAGGCGGGTGGTCGTGGCGGCAGGCGGAGGAGGCGGGTGGTCGTGGCGGCGGGCGGAGGAGGCGGGTGGTCGTGGCGGCAGGCGGAGGAGGCGGGTGGTCGTGGCGGCGGGCGGAGGAGGCAGGTGGTCGTGGCGGCGGACGGCGGTGGCGAAAGTTGGTGGCGGCGGGCGGAGGAGGCGGGTGGTGGTGGCGACGGGCGACGGTGGCGAGAGTTGGTGGAGGCGGGAGGCGGTGGCGGGAGTTTGTGGCAGCGGGTGGATGAGGCGGGTGGTGTTGGCGGTGGCGAGAGTTGGTGGCGGCGGGCGGATGAGGCGGGTGGTGGTGGCGGTGGCGAGAGTTGGTGGCGGCGGGCGGAGGAGGCTGGTGGTGGTGGCGGCGGACGGCGGTGGGGGAGTTGGAGGCGGCGGGCGGAGGAGGCGGCGGGCGACGATAGCGGAAGTTGGTTGCGGCGGGAGACGAAGGCGGGTATTGGTGGTGGTGGTGGCGGGCGGTAGCGGCCGTCGATGGCAGTGGTGGGTGGTGGTGGTGGTGGTGAGAGGGCAATGGGTAATAATGGTGGTGGTGACGAGAGGGCAATTGGTAGTAGTGGTGGGAGGGTGGAGGATTGAATGAATTTGGGGTGTTTTGGAGGGAATGGAATGGAGATGGTAATGGGTGATTCCATTCCATTGACCAACCAAATACATTTTTTTTCATTCCATCATAATGGTCCATTCCATTCCGGTTCTCATTCATGCATACCAAACGCTACCTAAAGGGATGTTGATTTAAAATACTTGTAACTTTTACTCATTGGTAGGAAACACTCCAAACTAACGATTTGTTTCCCGTCATTTCTAACTGCTAACATATTTTTTTCTATCACTTTCAAACTTAACGAACTATAACCCCGTTAATTTTGCTACTTATGTGGCATTTTTTAGTGAGATGACAAACTTACTTGGTGTTTTCTTTAAAACATGTGGGTCCTAACTTCCCCTTCATTTTTAAATAAAAAAACTTAAAACTAAAAACAAAATTAATAAATCTTTCTCTGTATATCCTCTCTCTCTCTCTCTCCATCTCCCGGCCACCCGTCACCTTCCACAGCCTCTCCCTAACCTACTCCATTTTAGTTAACATTTCTTCCCTTTCAACAACATCATCTCTTAAATCTAACATAATATTAATTTCACAATCTTCAATCAAAACAATGATAATAAGATTTCAAGGAGGAAAAATCGTATCAAAGAGTTCACATCTACCTCTTCAATTTAAGCTGTCACACCCTCAAAATCCACTAACAGAGTTTTACCGTCAGTGGGTGTGAACTAACAGGATCGGAATCATTAGTTATAATCAAACATCATATTCAAAGTTTTTAAACCACAAATATTAAAGTTTAATGAATGCAGAATCGTAAATCATAAGCCAAGTGTTGCGTCACGCAGGACGACTTAAAACCAAATTAATAAAAGTTTAATAGCAAGTTTTCAAAACGATAGTGTTCAATGAAATGCATGTCCCTATACCGCGCGCCCCGCCTCGGCTACCTGAGAATAACATACTAAAAGTGTCAACACAGGGTTGGTGAGTTCACATATATAAATAAAGGAAAACGTTTACGTTTAAGTGTTTGCGTTTGCGTTACCAGATAATGTTAAGTCAATTATATATCATTAGGTAGCTAGCCTATAAAACAAGTATTACTAAGTGTTCGACACCGAAGCTGACTGTTTATCATATGCCTTGCCACCATGTCAACCACGACCATGGTAATGTGTTAGCCAAGATTACATCCACTCGACCTACAGTCGAGTTTAGAGTTGGGTGGGGTTTGTCAAACCCAGTAGTACTACTCAACAATGACTCGCTATTATCCAAATATTAACCGGTTCGATGTTATGAAGAACTTTGGTTGGTTTGTTTGCCACTTAGCCTTACAAGCGATATATAACCAATAACAAAATCTAAAGTGTTTGGAGTATGTTATCTCCCCCAAGTAAAAAGCGTTTAAAAGAGTAAAAGGGGACGTGAAACTCACTGTTTGCGAAGATAACCAAAAGATCCGAGAAAAGGTGTGCGTCACAGAAAATCCTCACTAGTGTTCTAAAAACAAAAACGAGATTTTCTAAGTATTTAAGCTACGAGTGAGTCCCTAGACTCGACACATACAACTTATGCATGAGATGCGTTTCGTGTTTCGTTTGTGAAATAAGTGCGACTCGACAAACACGTTGGTGATACGTTACATGTGTGAACAACTACTTAAGTGTCAAGTATTAACATTGTACATTACTAGAAATTATTCCCCACAAGGGCAATTTAGTCAAAAACATAGCAATTATCTATCAACAAGCACGTTTCATGTATTTTCACATAGCTCAGCAGCTAGTTTTATCAAGACAGATTTCTACTTGGAAAGATTACTCTATTCAACAGGTCATAACATATCAATTAATTCACCAAATATCGTCACAAAAGCACACATGAGTTAGGTTTCCAGAACTATTTTTATTGTATTTTTATTCCACATAGTTTTCTCACAAAGACCAAAACATTACAGTAAACTCACAGCAGTCAAAATCGTGCGCAACAGAGTGATATTTGTTATTCCTGTTAAATGGTAAATTCAATTAATGCAATACCAATTGGGTTAGATTCTTAACTCAATATGTTAACTTCCAAAAGTGGAACTAACCCATTTTCTCTTGTAGTTTATGAGATATGATAATTTCAAAACAGCCTAACAGCAGATCCCACAATTCAGACTTGCACTACGTTTTTGTAAAATAATAAAAGTTAACTTTTACACGTCCAAAAATTACAAACTTAGACTTTTTAGATACTAGACTCAACCTAGTACACTGTAGTGTTAATAATTTCGACCAATTACCACATTAACATTCAGTTACAGTCGTCTAAACATAAATTTAACAATCTGTCCAGCACCAGTTTACATCAAAACTCAAACATAACAGCAATCTATGAATCATAATTCATGCATATAACACTCTAGACACAAGATTAACTAACCATGCATATCAATTTCACATTACACACATAGTTAGGGTTTTTCTTGAAAGTTTAAAATCAAAGAACAAGTGATTAAAGAGCAACAATAACACAACTAGTTATCAATTTCATTAGCAATTCATCATCAAGCATATAATCAAACCCTAACTCATCTTAATCATCAATTTTCGAGAATTATGGTTTTGATTAACCCATTCAATACCAAAATTTAACACATAGAATGCATAGAGGAGTTGTTAATAACCTACTAGCACCTTAATTCTTCAACAAAACTTGAAAAAGGTTGTATGTATGTGTGTGTGATGTGACGGCAGCCAAGGGAGAGGGAGAGGGGGTGAAGGACGATCAGTTATGGGGAGGGGGTAGGGGGTTAGGGTTTTGTTATTATTTAATATTAATAATGTTACACAATGGTCCCTCTACTTCTAGTTGTTCAAACTCTAGTGTAAAACAATAACTCTTGTCTATTGCGTTTAATATTTCACATACATATCAAGTAACATATAGGTTAACACATAATTATCAAGTATTTATCGTTTGATGTTTGTCGTTTGTTCACCAAAGGTTTGAGTCAACTCGTTTGCGTTTCGGTGCAATCCCGAAAGACTACATGTGTAGTGATTGTCGAGCGTCATTTAAAACCCTAGTTTAAATGTAATGAGATGTGTGTTATAGTTCTAGTGATCTTAAGTTTGAATTGACGGATTTTGGATTAACGGAGTTAACCTGAAATTGACGAGTGTCACATAAGCCCCCAATCTAAACCCTACGCTTACAAAATACTCAGACGCTGGAGAATCATCTCTCGGCATCACCAAACACTCTGGAACCATCCGGACCGAAGAACACCGGTATTCCTGGAACCCTCCAAACAAGTTTCATCTGTTAACAACATTACACGGGAGACCATATTCTTCCCAGTTTAAGAATCCCGGTTCCGTTTGATAATCAATTGATTGTTCAGCTTATGCATATTCATGCCCCGTGTAATTATGATAAATGATTGGATTAGTCAAACTAAGAGGAGTTTTAGGGATGGAGTTTAAATGGTAGGTTATTGTTTGGGGATTAGTCATTCAGATTCAAGTATGATGTCGATATGGCAGGTGAGTGGTGGTCGTCGTTGGTGGTGGGTGGCCGGGAGAGAGAGAGGGGATAGATAGAGATGGATTTATAGTTTTTGTTATTAGTTTTAGGTTTTTCAATTTTAATAATGAAGTGGATGTTGGGACCACATGTTCTAAGGAAAACGCCGCGTAAGCATGCCAACTCATTAAAAAAGTGTGACGTCAGCAATAAAACTAACTGGGTTAGGGACCGTTAAGTTTGGAAGTGACAGAAGAAAATATGTTACAAGTTGGGAGTGACGGGAGACAAAATGTTAGTATTCCCTACCAACGAGTAAAAGTTGAGAGTATTGAAAACCAGTATCCCTATTATTAAAATTTGAATAAAGTAGGGGGGGCTCCCTTTTTCATGTTCTTCGAATTATACGATGTAACGTAGGTAATTTTGGTTTTGAAATTATTTAATAATATAGTTTGTGATCTATAATCAGGCCGTCTTTGAAAAATTAAATAGCTCAGCCGAGCTGAAATAAAAAGGCTTGTAGGCCTTAAAGAATAACGAATTACATAAGCTAACTTTTATAAACGATGATTAATGATATAACAATAACAAAAATATAATATGAATGTAATATACAAATTTTCGAAACCTTAAAACGTAATGCTTATATGAGTTATTAGTATGAAATTTATTAAAATTAATATAGTTAATATAAACTCAATTTTTTAAAATTGTTTAAGGCATTTTTAATGGTATGTTGAAATAAAAGTTAAGAGTGAAGTATAATTAAAACAAAACTAAAGGGGATTAGTATGTAAATAAGAGATTGAATGTTAAAATAAAGAGCAGCGGTTATTTATGCCTTTACTTGAAACTTAATTTTGTTGTCATCTTCTCCACCAAGATTTTCAGTCAAAGTTATCCGGTAATCTTATTTTTCCGATGACTTTTAACACCAAAATTAACAACTTATTCGACTAATTAACGATGTCGTTTGACTCAATATCTTTTATATATCAAACATATATATATATATATATATATATATATATAAATATATATATTAGTTCGCCCCCCTCCCAGAAACTTATGTACCCCGGTTGGGGTGTAGCTCGCACCACCTCCCTAACCCCACCCCACCCTCGGGCCGACTCTGTCTATAGTTATGCATGCGCATAAATGTGATGAAAGCGACATGATCGAATACAGTTTTTCTTATAAAATGTGAAAAAAAAACTACACAAATATATTTGTAGATCAGTATATGACTATATCGTATATGTAGTTTTTCTCTTAGACTGATTGTTGTGGAAAGATGTTAGTTAACAAAAAGTTTCGCTACATTATTGTTACGAAGGCAGCGAGACATTAACTAAATAACCCAAAATCAAGTGTTATGGAGAGGATTTATTAACCAAGGTATAATAAAAAAAAATTTGGTTGAAATAGTGGTGGACCACACAATTTTGTGCCCTCTTGGGCGTTATCTAGTTCTCTATAGATGAGGGATAAGAATGACACCCCATATATGTTATGGAGAAAAATCCAGTGTTTTAATGAGGTGGCGGGTGGGTTGCATATTTACCACCTCCATGACACTTGGTCTTAAGATGATTTATATTAATATATAACTTTTAAATTTTCTAAACTAGAGCATTCATATTTCATTTCCTATCTTCAAATTCAAAATTACACTAAAAATCACTTCATTTTCTCTCTCCTTTCAATTAAATAATATTTTTATACATTTATCATTATTATTTTCTTTCATTCACTCACAACCACTTTCAAAATATATTAAAAATATAGGATGTGAACAGTAACTTTTAAAAATATACAGAAAAATCATTATATTTCTCTCTCATTCACTCACAACATCCTAAACCACTCCCTACATTATAAAAACTTCACTCATAATTTTTTGTGTATTAAATATGAATGTTCTTATAACTATATAATATGAAGGAGGGACCCTTTGACTGATATATGCAATATGCAATATGCAACATATATAAGAATAAAAGGTTCTCATTAGATAATTAGCATGTCTATCAACATGTCTTTCACCTTGCAAGTGTTTATTTTCTTTTCTCTTCCCTTCGTTCTCTCATTACTTCTTTTGAAATCATATCTTTCTTCTTCAAAATACCAAAGAAACCTACCACCATCTCCACCAAAGCTACCATTAATAGGAAACCTTCACCAACTAGGCTCGATCCCTCACCGTGCTCTTCAGGCCATGGCTCAGACTTGTGGTCCACTCATGTTGATTCACCTTGGTACGATGCCCATTCTTGTAGCCTCATCTGTTGAAGCAGCTAGCGAGATTCTAAAAACCCACGATTTAATATTTGCAAGCAGACCAAATTTAAACATCGCTAGAAAAATTTATTATGCTGGCAAAGACATAGCCTTTTCACAATATGGCAAATACTGGAGGCAGGCAAGGGGCATCGCAGTACTCCATATTTTAAGCAACAAAAGGGTTCATTCATATCGGCACGTGAGAGAGGAGGAGATGGCTCATATGATGGAAAAGATCCGAGGAGCCAATGAATCGGTTGTTAATTTGAGTGAGTTACTTATTTCGGTTACAAATAATGTAGTTTGTAGGGTAGCTTTGGGAAAGAGGTATGAAGGGATGGATTTTAAGGGCTTGCTAGAGAGGCTTATTAAGTTATTGGGTTGTTTCAGTGTTGGGGGTTATATTCCGTCGCTAAGATGGGTGGATCGATTGAGCGGATTAGAGCGAAAAATTGATGAAGTTGCTAGAGAAGTTGATGAATTTTTAGAGGGTGTTATCAATGAACATGTAAACAAGAAGGCGGTAGGTGTTGAACGCCAAGATCTTGTTGATGTCCTATTAGAAATTCAAAGAGACAACGCGACAGGTGTTCCTCTTGAGAAAGATATGATCAAGGGTATCATCTTGGTATGTAACATTTCTTTCTTTTGGATTCAGGGTCTTTATATATATATATATATATATATATATATATATAGGGGATGGATCATGCGAGAAGTCAAGTTACAGCGAGAAGTGCGAGAAATCAATCTGGACCATTGATTATGTTTAATCAATGGATTAAAAAAGTTATGGCAAACTTGTAATTATGAAGATATTAATCTATTAATATTTTAATTAAAAAGGGTAGTTTAGTATTTGTTTTTTAGACTTTTCAAAGTGAAACTTAAATCATTAATAGCATTAATTTGTTATTATTACTATCTAATTGAAAGTTACCTTTAAAATTTTTTAATTGCTATTTTTTAATTGATGTTATTAATCAAAGTAATGCTAAACAAATATAATTTTAATCAAATACTATAATATCTTCAATCATATTTCTTCAAATGCGTTAAATATTATATATTGCCTACACAAATTTATGTATTATAAACACATGCATATTGTGAAGATGGAATCACGAATGCGTATGCTAAAATTTTACAATTATAGGCTATTAACATGATTTATTATTTATTATACGTAGTATAATATGAAAAATAAAAAAAAAATTATTTTGTAGGTTCATATATGTATAGTGTATCTAGTATTTTGAATTGTGTATGTGTAATTCTTATCGTGTGTAAGTTCATTTATGAAATGTGTAGGTTCATATATTAATGTGTATGTGGTATTTTCAATAGTGTATGTATAACTTTTATCATGTGTAGGTTCATTTATGAACTGTGTAGGTTCATATATTATATATTACTGTGCATGTGGTATTCCAATAGTGTATGTATAATTTTTATCGTGTGTAGGTTCATTTATGTACGGTATAGGCTAGTATATGTAGTATATATGTATGTGGTATTTCGAATTGTGTATGTGTAATTTTATTCATGTGTATGTTCATTTATGTACTGTGTAATTTTTCGGCGCTGTTGAATTTAAGAACTATTATCTGGATAAATGTATGAAATTCAAATTACGAGAAAAAAAATATTGATAAATCAACAAAATTGAATTTGATAAAATAACAAAAAAAATTAATATAGGTTGATTTGGCTATATTTTAAAAAATAAAAAGAAACATTAATTGTAACTTCTCTATACATTATGACCTACCAAGTATAAAAAGATGCACAATTTACTATATTACCCTTGTTATTAAATAAATGACAAAATAAAAGAAAAAATATGATTGGTCAGATTCATTTCTCGCACTTCTCGCAATAAGAAACACTTCTGAAATGAACCAAATATATATATATATATACACATATATATATACATATACATATATATATCTGGTTTGGATAAAATACAAATAAAATTAACGTGTTAATTGTGAGAATCAAATAGAGTAATTATATTATATAATTACTCTATGATATAATTACATAATTACTCTACTTAATTTATAAGAAAAAAGTCTAAAAATGTTTATGCTAAAACTAATTTTTTACATATATATGAAATTGAGGTATATATTATTTTTATCCATATACAATGAAGAGTTCTCCGGTTCTCTATTTTTTTGAGTTCTTTCTTGAGTTGAGAAAACTCTAGAAACTCATTCTCGATCATATGTTTTTAATTAAATTTTGAACCTTGTGATCGATAATTAAAGTTAATTAAAAATGTAAAAGTAAAGTTACATTTTCTCTCTCCTAAAAAATATGTTTAAAAGTTTAAAAAAATGTAAAAAGAAAGCATGAAACATTTTTTTGTTTTTTCTGTTTTTCGATGTTTTGTATTAAATGTAATAACACATATTACATATGTTTTGGAAAAAAAAAAGATGTTACATAGGGTTTTTACGGGTTTTCTCAACTCAAATGGGTTAACATTCTATATATGTATATATATATATACATGTTTGTACGTATTAATCATTAATTCCTAATCCCATGTAGGATATATTTGAAGGTGGAACAGATAGTACTTTTGCAACATTAGAGTGGGCAATCGCTGAGCTATTAAGGCACCCAAGAGCAATGAAAGAGGTGCAACAAGAGGCATTAAAAATAGGCAAAGGAAGATCAATGATTTATGAAGACGATTTAGAAAAAATGCCCTGCCTAAAAGCCGTCTTCAAAGAAAGCCTACGACTACACACTCCAAATCCACTGCTTGTTCCTCATGTATCAACGCAAGACGTCAAACTACTCGGCTATGACATCATAGCCGGCACACAAGTATTCATTAACGCGGGCGATATCAAGAGATCCTTCAATCTGGGAGGCACCCGAGGAGTTCAAACCAGAGAGGTTCTTGAACAATCCTATTGATTATAAAGGATTTCATTTCGAGCTGATACCATTTGGTGCTGGACGAAGAGGGTGCCCAGGCATTCAATTTGCAATGGTTATTAACGAGCTTGTTTTGGCAAATTTGGTGTATAAGTTTGATTTACAATCGATAGGGGCAAACGGTTTGAACATGAGTGAGACTAGTGGTCTAACTATCCATAAGAAGTGTCCTATACTAGTTTCAGCAACTCCTTGTTCTTAAGTGGAAATTCTAGTTTCATACCTATATATAACTTAATAAATTGAATAAAAGTTTGAAATTTCCCAGTGTTCTATGTTAATAACAACTCCTTCTGAATCTCCTAGAGAGGTTATAAAACGAACAATTAAAAGAGAAAAAATGAATACATGATATTTAGCATTAATTGTAAATGGTTAAAACTAGATCTAGAAGACAAATGTCGCAACGCATTCTATACTGATTTTGATGTTGCATGCCTAGTTCACCTAGAAACATTATCAAGAAGAGAAAACTCACCACTATGAGAAAACCCCCTTATCAATTAAGTTTTAAACCTGAGACCATAAAGATTCCAAACCTTAAACGTTAGTGACGGACTAGGCCCCCACTTAGGTTTTAATGGCCTGTATAGTTATTAAGTTTTGCAGTGGTAATTTTGTTAATTTTGGTTTTAATGGCATGTTTTATATTTCTTTCAGCCCAATAAAGTGATAAACAAGCTCAATCATTACATTTTACTGATTGATTAAAAAAATAAAGTTAATTAAGAAAATGTTAATTGTTAATTGAAGAAAAGGGAAAGACGGTTCAACGGGTATCGAGTTCGTTCAACAGATATAAAGCTTAAATATTTTTGCTTGTTGCAACCGCAACGGTGAAAGATGCTTTTCAGTGACAAAGATGGTAGACAATTTTGCGTCATCGAAACGGTGAAGATTTTTTGAATGAGTTGTATTTTATCATCGAAAAGAAGCATTTGAAGTGTTTCATATGAAGTTGTAATAGACCGTTTCCAAAAGATGAAATCATGTATAGGAAAACTGTAGTATTTTGTTTTGTTAGAGCATTCCCAACCCATTCCCTATATTATTGTGAGGAGAGTTTGTAAATTATAGGGTGAGGTTTTGGTGGCGGCGGGCGGAGGAGGCTGGTGGTGGTGGCGGCAGACGGCGGTGGCAGGAGTTGGAGGCGGCGGGTGAAGGAGGCGGCGGGCGACGATTGCGGAAGTTGGTTGCGGCAGGAGACGAAGGCGGGTATTGGTGGTGGTGGTGGCGGGCGGTAGCGGCCGTCGATGGCAGTGGTGGTGGTGGTGGTGAGAGGGCAATGGTAATAATGATGGTGGTGATGAGAGGGCAATTGGTAGTAGTGGTGGGAGGGTGGTGGAGGTGATATAGTGTGAAAGATGGATGGAATGAAAAAAAAAACTAGGGGTGTGGATTGAATGAATTTGGGGTGTTTTGGAGGGAATGAAATGGAGATGGTAATGGGTGAATCCATTCCATTGACCAACCAAATACATTTTTTTTTCATTCCATCATAATGGTCCATTCCATTCCGGCTCTCATTCATGCATACCAAACGCTACCTAAAGGGATATTGATTTAAAATACTTGTAACTTTTACTCATTGGTAGGAAACACTCCAAACTAACGATTTGTTTCCCGTCATTTCTAACTGCTAACATATTTTTTTCTATCACTTCCAAACTTAACGAACTATAACCCCGTTAATTTTGCAATTCTAGTTCGCTATAACCAATGGCTCTGATACCAATTTGTCACACCCTCAAAATCCACTAACGGAGTTTTACCGTCAGTGGGTGTGAACTAACAGAATCGGAATTATTAGTTATAATCAAACATCATATTCAAAGTTTTTAAACCACAAATATTGAAGTTTAATGAATGCGGAAGCGTAAATCATAAGCCAAGTGTTGCGTCACGCAGGACGACTTAAAACCAAATTAATAAAAGTTTAAGAGCAAGTTTTCAAAACGATAGTGTTCAATGAAATGCATGTCCCTATACCGCGCGCCCGCCTCGGCTACCTGAGAATAACATACTAAAAGTGTCAACACAGGGTTGGTGAGTTCACATATATAAGTAAAGGAAAACGTTTACGTTTAAGTGTTTGCGTTACCAGATAATGTTAAGTCAATTATATATTATCAATAGGTAGCTAGCCTATAAAACAAGTATTACTAAGTATTCGACACCGAAGCTAACTGTTTATCATATGCCTTGCCACCATGTCAACCACGACCATGGTAATGTGTTAGCCAAGATTACACCCACTCGACCTACAGTCGAGTTTAGAGTTGGGTGGGGTTTGTCAAACCCAGTAGTACTACTCAACAATGACTCGCTATTATCCAAATATTAACCGGTTCGATGTTATGAAGAACTTTGGTTGGTTTGTTTGCCACTTAGCCTTACAAGCGATATATAACCAATAACAAAATCTAAAGTGTTTGGAGTATGTTATCTCCTCCAAGTAAAAAGCGTTTAAAAGAGTAAAAGGGGACGTGAAACTCACTGTTTGCGAAGATAACCAAAAGATCCGAGAAAAGGTGTGCGTCACAGAAAATCCTCACTAGTGTTCTAAAAACAAAAACGAGATTTTCTAAGTATTTAAGCTACGAGTGAGTCCCTAGACCCGACACATACAACTTATGCATGAGATGCGTTTCGTGTTTCGTTTGTGAAATAAGTGCGACTCGACAAACACGTTGGTGAGACGTTACATGTGTGAACAACTACTTAAGTGTCAAGTATTAACATTGTACATTACTAGAAATTATTCCCCACAAGGGCAATTTAGTCAAAAACATAGCAATTATCTATCAACAAGCACGTTTCATGTATTTTCACATAGCTCAGCAGCTAGTTTTATCAAGACAGATTTCTACTTGGAAAGATTACTCTATTCAACAGATCATAACATATCAATTAATTCACCAAAAATCGTCACAAAAGCACACATGAGTTAGGTTTCCAGAACTATTTTTATTGTATTTTTATTCCACATAGTTTTCTCACAAATACCAAAACATTACAGTAAACTCACAGCAGTCAAAATCGTGCGCAACAGAGTGATATTTGTTATTCCTGTTAAATGGTAAATTCAATTAATGCAAGACCAATTGGGTTAGATTCTTAACTCAATATGTTAACTTCCTGAAGTGGAACTAACCCATTTGCTCTTGTAGTTTATGAGATATGATAATTTCAAAACAGCCTAACAGCAGACCCCACAATTCATACTTGCACTACGTTTTTGTAAAATAATAAAAGTTAACTTTTACAAGTCCAAAAATTACAAACTTAGATATTTTAGAAACTAGACTCAACCTAGTACACTGTAGTGTTAATAATTTTGACCAATTACCACATTAACATTCAGTTACAGTCGTCTAAACATAAATTTAACAATCTGTCCAGCACCAGTTTACATCAAAACTCAAACATAACAGCAATCTATGAATCATAATTCATGCATATAACACTCTAGACAAAATATTAACCAACCATGCATATCAATTTCACATTACACACATAGTTAGGGTTTTTCTTGAAAGTTTAAAATCAAAGAACAAGTGATTAAAGAGCAACAATAACACAAATACTTATCAATTTCATTAGCAATTCATCATCAAGCATATAATCAAACCCTAACTCATCTTAATCATCAATTTTCGAGAATTATGGTTTTGATTAACCCATTCAATACCAAAATTTAACACATAGAATGCATAGAGGAGTTGTTAATAACCTACTAGCACCTTAATTCTTCAACAAAACTTGAAAAAGGTTGTATGTATGTGTGTGTGATGTGACGGCAGCCAAGGGAGAGGGAGAGGGGGTGAAGGCCGATCGGTTATGGGGAGGGGGTAGGGGGTTAGGGTTTTGTTATTATTTAATATTAATAATGTTACACAATGGTCCCTCTACTTCTAGTTGTTCAAACTCTAGTGTAAAACAATAACTCTTGTCTATTGCGTTTAATATTTCACATACATATCAAGTAACATATAGGTTAACACATAATTATCAAGTATTTATCATTTGATGTTTGTCGTTTGTTCACCAATGGTTTGACTCAACTCGTTTGCGTTTCGGTGCAATCCCGAAAGACTACATGTGTAGTGATTGTCGAGCGTCATTTAAAACCCTAGTTTAAATGTAATGAGATGTGTGTTATAGTTCTAGTGATCTTAAGTTTGAATTGACGGAGTTTGGATTAACGGAGTTAACCTGAAATTGACGAGTGTCACATAAGCCCCAATCTAAACCCTACGCTTACAAAATACTCAGACGTCGGAGAATCATCTCTCGGCATCACCAAACGCTCTGGAACCATCCGGACCGAAGAACACCGGTATTCCTAGAACCCTCCAAACAAGTTTCATCTGTTAACAACATTACACGGGAGACCATATTCTTCCCAGTTTAAGAATCCCGGTTCCGTTTGATAATCAATTGATTGTTCAGCTTATGCATATTCATGCCCCGTGTAATTATGATAAATGATTGGATTAGTCAAACTAAGAGGAGTTTTAGGGATGGAGTTAAAATGGTAGGTTATTGTTTGGGGATTAGTCATTCAGATTCAAGTATGATGTCGATATGGCAGGTGAGTGGTGGTCGTCGTTGGTGGTGTGGTGGTGGGTGGCCGGGAGAGAGAGGGGATAGATAGAGATGGATTTATAGTTTTTGTTATTAGTTTTAGGTTTTTCAATTTTAATAATGAAGTGGATGTTGGGACCACATGTTCTAAGGAAAACGCCACGTAAGCATGCCAACTCATTAAAAAAGTGTGACGTCAGCAATAAAACTAACTGGGTTAGGGTCCGTTAAGTTTGGAAGTGACAGAAGAAAATATGTTACAAGTTGGGAGTGACGGGAGACAAAATGTTAGTATTCCCTACCAACGAGTAAAAGTTGAGAGTATTGAAAACCAGTATCCCTATTATTAAAATTTGAATAAAGTAGGGGGGGGCTCCCTTCTTCATGTTCTTCGAATTATACGATGTAACGTAGGTAATTTTGGTTTTGAAATTATTTAATAATATAGTTTGTGATCTATAATCAGGCCGTCTTTGAAAAATTAAATAGCTCAGCCGAGCTGAAATAAAAAGGCTTGTAGGCCTTAAAGAATAACGAATTACATAAGCTAACTTTTATAAACGATGATTAATGATATAACAATAACAAAAATATAATATGAATGTAATATACAAATTTTCGAAACCTTAAAACGTAATGCTTATATGAGTTATTAGTATGAAATTTATTAAAATTAATATAGTTAATATAAACTCAATTTTTTAAAATTGTTTAAGGCATTTTTAATGGTATGTTGAAATAAAAGTTAAGAGTGAAGTATAATTAAAACAAAACTAAAGGGGATTAGTATGTAAATAAGAGATTGAATGTTAAAATAAAGAGCAGCGGTTATTTATGCCTTTACTTGAAACTTAATTTTGTTGTCATCTTCTCCACCAATATTTTCAGTCAAAGTTATCCGGTAATCTTATTTTTCCGATGACTTTTAACACCAAAATTAACAACTTATTCGACTAATTAACGATGTCGTTTGACTCAATATCTTTTATATATCAAACATATATATATATATATATATTAGTTTCCCCCCCCCCCCCCGAAACTTATGTACCCCGGTTGGGGTGTAGCTCGCACCCCCCCCCACCCCCACCCCACCCTCGGGCCGACTCTGTCTATAGTTATGCATGCGCATAGATGTGATGAAAGTGACATGATCGAATACAGTTTTTCTTATAAAATGTGAAAAAAAACTACACAAATATATTTGTAGATCAGTATATGACTATATCGTATATGTAGTTTTTCTCTTAGACTGATTGTTGTGGAAAGATGTTAGTTAACAAAAAGTTTCGCTACATCATTGTTACGAAGGCAGTGAGACATTAACTAAATAACCCAAAATCAAGTGTTATGGAGAGGATTTATTAACCAAGGTATAATAAAAAAAAATTTGGTTGAAATAGTGGTGGACCACACAATTTTGTGCCCTCTTGGGCGTTACCTAGTTCTCTATAGATGAGGGATAAGAATGACACCCCATATATGTTATGGAGAAAAATCCAGTGTTTTAATGTGGTGGCGGGTGGGTTGCATATTTACCACCTCCATAACACTTGGTCTTAAGATGATTTATATTAATATATAACTTTTAAATTTTCTAAACTAGAGCATTCATATTTCATTTCCTATCTTCAAATTCAAAATTACACTAAAAATCACTTCATTTTCTCTCTCCTTTCAATTAAATAATATTTTTATACATTTATCATTATTATTTTCTTTCATTCACTCACAACCACTTTCAAAATATATTAAAAATATAGGATGTGAACAGTAACTTTTAAAAATATACAGAAAAATCATTATATTTCTCTCTCATTCACTCACAACATCCTAAACCACTCCCTACATTATAAAAACTTCACTCATAATTTTTTGTGTATTAAATATGAATGTTCTTATAACTATATAATATGAAGGAGGGACCCTTTGACTGATATATGCAATATGCAATATGCAATATGCAACATATATAAGAATAAAAGGTTCTCATTAGATAATTAGCATGTCTATCAACATGTCTTTCACCTTGCAAGTGTTTATTTTCTTTTCTCTTCCCTTCGTTCTCTCATTACTTCTTTTGAAATCATATCTTTCTTCTTCAAAATACCAAAGAAACCTACCACCATCTCCACCAAAGCTACCATTAATAGGAAACCTTCACCAACTAGGCTCGATCCCTCACCGTGCTCTTCAGGCCATGGCTCAGACTTGTGGTCCACTCATGTTGATTCACCTTGGTACGATGCCCATTCTTGTAGCCTCATCTGTTGAAGCAGCCAGCGAGATTCTAAAAACCCACGATTTAATATTTGCAAGCAGACCAAATTTAAACATCGCTAGAAAAATTTATTATGCTGGCAAAGACATAGCCTTTTCACAATATGGCGAATACTGGAGGCAGGCAAGGGGCATCGCAGTACTCCATATTTTAAGCAACAAAAGGGTTCATTCATATCGGCACGTGAGAGAGGAGGAGATGGCTCATATGATGGAAAAGATCCGAGGAGCCAATGAATCGGTTGTTAATTTGAGTGAGTTACTTATTTCGGTTACAAATAATGTAGTTTGTAGGGTAGCTTTGGGAAAGAGGTATGAAGGGATGGATTTTAAGGGCTTGCTAGAGAGGCTTATTAAGTTATTGGGTTGTTTCAGTGTTGGGGGTTATATTCCGTCACTAAGATGGGTGGATCGATTGAGCGGATTAGAGCGAAAATTGATGAAGTTGCTAGAGAAGTTGATGAATTTTTAGAGGGTGTTATCAATGAACATGTAAACAAGAAGGCGGTAGGTGTTGAACGCCAAGATCTTGTTGATGTCCTATTAGAAATTCAAAGAGACAACGCGACAGGTGTTCCTCTTGAGAAAGATATGATCAAGGGTATCATCTTGGTATGTAACATTTCTTTCTTTTGGATTCAGGATCTTTATATATATATATATATATATATATATATAGGGGATGGATCATGCGAGAAGTCAAGTTACAGCGAGAAGTGCGAGAAATCAATCTGGACCATTGATTATGTTTAATCAATGGATTATAAAAGTTATGGCAAACTTGTAATTATGAAGATATTAATCTATTAATATTTTAATTAAAAAGGGTAGTTTAGTATTTGTTTTTTAAACTTTTCAAAGTGAAACTTAAGTCATTAATAGCATTAATTTGTTATTATTACTATCTAATTGAAAGTTACCTTTAAAATTTTTTAATTGTTATTTTTTAATTGATGTTATTAATCAAAGTAATGCTAAACAAATATAATTTTAATCAAATACTATAATATCTTCAATCATATTTCTTCAAATGCGTTAAATATTATATATTGCCTACACAAATTTATGTATTATAAACACATGCATATTTGGAAGATGGAATCACGAATGCGTATGCGAAAATTTTACAATTATAAGCTATTAACATGATTTATTATTTATTATACGTAGTATAATATGAAAAATAAAAAAAAAATTATTTTGTAGGTTCATATATGTATAGTGTATCTAGTATTTTGAATTGTGTATGTGTAATTCTTATCGTGTGTAAGTTCATTTATGAAATGTGTAGGTTCATATATTACTGTGTATGTGGTATTTTCAATAGTGTATGTATAACTTTTATCATGTGTAGGTTCATTTATGAACTGTGTAGGTTCATATATTATATATTACTGTGCATGTGGTATTCCAATAGTGTATGTATAATTTTTATCGTGTGTAGGTTCATTTATGTACGGTATAGGCTAGTATATGTAGTATATATGTATGTGGTATTTCGAATTATGTATGTGTAATTTTATTCATGTGTATGTTCATTTATGTACTGTGTAATTTTTCGGCGCTGTTGAATTTAAGAACTATTATCTGGATAAATGTATGAAATTCAAATTACGAGAAAAAAAAATGTTGATAAATCAACAAAATTGAATTTGATAAAATAACAAAAAAAATTAATATAGGTTGATTTGGCTATATTTTAAAAAATAAAAAGAAACATTAATTGTAACTTCTCTATACATTATGACCTACCAAGTATAAAAAGATGCACAATTTACTATATTACCCTTGTTATTAAATAAATGACAAAATAAAAGAAAAAATATGATTGGTCAGAATCATTTCTCGCACTTCTAGCAATAAGAAACACTTCTGAAATGAACCATATATATATATATATATATATATATATATATATCTGGTTTGGATCAAATACAAATAAAATTAACGTGTTAATTGTGAGAATCAAGTAGAGTAATTATATTATATAATTACTCTATGATATAATTACATAATTACTCTACTTAATTTATAAGAAAAAAGTCTAAAAATGTTTATGCTAAAACTAATTTTTTACATATATATGAAATTGAGGTATATATTATTTTTATCCATATACAATGAAGAGTTCTCCGGTTCTCTATTTTTTTGAGTTCTTTCTTGAGTTGAGAAAACTCTAGAAACTCATTCTCGATCATATGTTTTTAATTAAATTTTGAACCTTGTGATCGATAATTAAAGTTAATTAAAAATGTAAAAGTAAAGTTACATTTTCTCTCTCCTAAAAAATATGTTTAAAAGTTTAAAAAAATGTAAAAAGAAAGCATGAAACATTTTTTGTTTTTTCTGTTTTTCGATGTTTTGTATTAAATGTAATAACACATATTACATATGTTTTGGAAAAAAAAAAGATGTTACATAGGGTTTTTACGGGTTTTCTCAACTCAAATGGGTTAACATTCTATATATGTATATATATATATACATGTTTGTACGTATTAATCATTAATTCCTAATCCCATGTAGGATATATTTGAAGGTGGAACAGATAGTACTTTCGCAACATTAGAGTGGGCAATCGCTGAGCTATTAAGGCACCCAAGAGCAATGAAAGAGGTGCAACAAGAGGCATTAAAAATAGGCAAAGGAAGATCAATGATTTATGAAGACGATTTAGAAAAAATGCCCTGCCTAAAAGCCGTCTTCAAAGAAAGCCTACGACTACACACTCCAAATCCACTGCTTGTTCCTCATGTATCAACGCAAGACGTCAAACTACTCGGCTATGACATCATAGCCGGCACACAAGTATTCATTAACGCATGGGCGATATCAAGAGATCCTTCAATCTGGGAGGCACCCGAGGAGTTCAAACCAGAGAGGTTCTTGAACAATCCTATTGATTATAAAGGATTTCATTTCGAGCTGATACCATTTGGTGCTGGACGAAGAGGGTGCCCAGGCATTCAATTTGCAATGGTTATTAACGAGCTTGTTTTGGCAAATTTGGTGTATAAGTTTGATTTACAATCGATAGGGGCAAACGGTTTGAACATGAGTGAGACTAGTGGTCTAACTATCCATAAGAAGTGTCCTATACTAGTTTCAGCAACTCCTTGTTCTTAAGTGGAAATTCTAGTTTCATACCTATATATAACTTAATAAATTGAATAAAAGTTTGAAATTTCCCAGTGTTCTATGTTAATAACAACTCCTTCTGAATCTCCTAGAGAGGTTATAAAACGAACAATTAAAAGAGAAAAAATGAATACATGATATTTAGCATTAATTGTAAATGGTTAAAACTAGATCTAGAAGACAAATGTCGCAACGCATTCTATACTGATTTTGATGTTGCATGCCTAGTTCACCTAGAAACATTATCAAGAAGAGAAAACTCACCACTATGAGAAAACCCCCTTATCAATTAAGTTTTAAACCTGAGACCATAAAGATTCCAAACCTTAAACGTTAGTGACGGACTAGGCCCCCACTTAGGTTTTAATGGCCTGTATAGTTATTAAGTTTTGCAGTGGTAATTTTGTTAATTTTGGTTTTAATGGCATGTTTTATATTTCTTTCAGCCCAATAAAGTGATAAACAAGCTCAATCATTACATTTTACTGATTGATTAAAAAAATAAAGTTAATTAAGAAAATGTTAATTGTTAATTGAAGAAAAGGGAAAGACGGTTCAACGGGTATCGAGTTCGTTCAACAGATATAAAGCTTAAATATTTTTGCTTGTTGCAACCGCAACGGTGAAAGATGCTTTTCAGTGACAAAGATGGTAAAGACAATTTTGCGTCATCGAAACGGTGAAGATTTTTTGAATGAGTTGTATTTTATCATCGAAAAGAAGCATCTGAAGTGTTTCATATGAAGTTGTAATAGACCGTTTCCAAAAGATGAAATCATGTATAGGAAAACTGTAGTATTTTGTTTTGTTAGAGCATTCCCAACCCATTCCCTATATTATTGTGAGGAGAGTTTGTAAATTATAGGGTGAGGTTTTAAGTGGTTGTGAGTGTAAATTATAGGATGGAGAGAGAGAAGGTAATGATTTTTTTTGTAAATTTAGGGAAACTTTGTTTGTCCCTATTTATTTTTTATATTTGTTGAATTGGTTGTGAGTAGAGCAGAGAGAAAACTGTAATGATAAAGGTATAAAGTAATATTATTTAATTGAATAGGAAAGAGAAATGTAGTGTTTTGTAGTATAATTATAAAGATAGGGATTGAGATCCGGATGAGAATGCTCTTATATTTAATGAAGTTTGTTTTCACATTTTCATGTAGCTTATTTTTATTGCTTATTTTTTTGCGCTCACTGAGTTAAATATCTGGATCCACGATGACAGTAGCCAGATTCGATATGGCTAATATCCCAATTAAAAAAACTCTTTGAACAGGTTAGAATTCAAAGAAATAGAGAGAACGAGACATAAATTTACTTCAATTTTCTTCCTTAAACTTCATATGAAAAATACATCAACTTAAATAAGCAAACTCATGACTCAACTTCTCCACTACTTCGTGTTTCAGTGGCATGGATAATCTAATTTACATGAATAATGTAACAAATAGAAACTCCTAATTTAATGTAGCATAAAAGAAACAAATGCATATAACTAGGAATGATAATGGATCGGGTTTGGACTCGGTATTGGTAATTCCATGTTTCTACCCGTTTGTAAAACTGTGTCCCATATCCGGCCCATTACCCGTCGGGTATCGGGCATACCCACGGGTATTGGGTATACCCGTTGAGACTTTCAAGTACATTTTTTAATCATTACAATTATTTTATATCTTTTATACATACACCGATTATTACAAATTTAAATATAATGCACTTGATATATAGAATTGTGGCAATAAATAAATAATATCATTATAATTTTTATATTTTTTTATACATATGATTCACAACCTATAAAATACAAAGAATTTTTCGGGTATATAATTCATGTTTGGTTCGGATAAACGGGTATGTATTTTCGGGTAATTGGGCCGGGTATCACCTAATCCTATACCCGACCCGTACCCGCGAAAGTTTTTACATCCTAATCCCATGCCTTACCCACACCCATCGAGTTTCGGGTATACCCGTCCATTTGTTTCGGGTTTCGGGTATACCCATCAGGCTCGGGCTTTTCTTGTCATCCCTACACATAACTAGAGGAAACATGGGTGGCTTGGCATGTTTGTGCATGTATCACACGACAACCTTAATCCTCATCTCATGCTATTAAAGACCAATTTGCAATTTTTATCGCTAGCTAGTTGCTGATTTGCTAACAAAAAAAAATGACAAAGTTAGCGATGGAATGATGCATATGGATCTCATAGCTCTTTTCGTTACCATGTGTAGTATTTCCAAAAATTGGTTCAACACTTCAATTACGTTGCAAAAATCCATCGCTAAAAGGTTTTTTTGATTATTTTTCAAATAAATTCACTTGGAAGGAATAAACTTTCCATTTGATCTTTACAAACTTGATCGATTAAGAAACACATAGCTTGTCAATCCCATCCACATATGAAGGATTGGGTTTGCTATCCAAAATGGGGTTGCGGCGTATCTTGTTGCCCGTTTACCTGTCACTTCATTGTAAATTGTTTGGCTGTTTTTAGTGACAAGGATAAATTACTCTTGGGGAATTCAAAAAAAAACAAAAAATTTGATCTTTACAAACTTGATCGATTAAGAAATCAAAGATGAAACAGAATTGATATCAACAAAACTTTATTGATAATCTGATGATACAAACGCTATAACAATTCTGAATGTTTTGACTTTTCAACATTGACCCCTATTTATAGATTACGAGAACCAATCCTAATATGGCATGTATACTTGGAAGTTATAAACTTTCCATTTGACACTTCTGGACCCTATACTTACATGAACATTCTATATACAACATAAACATACTTTGACACATTTATAACCAACCCCTAAAAATTGTGTTACATGGATTAACCAAATTATAGGCCAACATCTCCCCCCCTCCCCCCTAATTTGTTAATCCATGCCTTCAATATCTTCATTCTTCAAGTGATAAGGTCTTCATCTTCCTCTTTATCTTCATCACTTGCATTTTAATTCTTCTCCATGTCTTGATTACCTCTGAACAAATACTTGTTTCCCCTTGAAACATGTTATGCGAACTGATTAAACCGAACTAGCCATTTTTCTTCTCCTTATTGGTTTGAATCCTTCAACAAAATCTCCTATTTTGTTAGAATAGATCACTCTTGATCTTCAACCTCGGTTTCTGATTCGTACTCAAACACAAAAAAACCACAATTGTTATTGCGTTTGTGCATCGGATACGTGCCGGAATTACTACAGCCCGCAATACAACTACCACGCTGCCCTTGACTTTCGATTACCCCGCCGGAAAACCCACCGACGCCCTTTTTATACCACCGAAAATCGCAGCCGCTACCCACAACAAATTCTCCCTTAATCTGTTAAAATTTTGAAACCGGAAATGCCACAAACCTTCAATCTACAACTGGAAAAAAAAACACCAACAACTTCTGTTCTTTAAAATTCACCGGAAAACAGGCCTGCCGGAAAGCGAATTTCGTTGGAAAACCTTTTTCCCTGGAAACACATCGCTTCCGTTTTTTTTGTACCGGAACCTTCAATATATCGGCGGAAACCACCTTTAATAATCACAATTGTTCAATTTCACCAAAAAGACCCGTCGGAAAACCGCGGCAGCCGGAACTTGCTGCTACGTTTTTTCTTGCCAGAATTCGCAATCAACCACCACCACGACGCCGGAATCGACCGCCGTCGCTGCCTTGCACCACCGCTGGATTCCTTCTCTTATCTGTCGGAAATCACAACCGACCACCACCACGGAATCCACCATTGGCGCTGCCTTGCACCACAGCTTGATGCATTCTCTAGTCTGCTAGAAATCACAACCGACCACCACCACCACGCCGGACTCCACCGTCGTCGCTGCCCTACACCACGGAATACCACCGCTGATGCCCTTTCTTATACGCCTGAAATCACCACCGGATGCTGCCACAAGTCACACTCTGATTCGTTGAACAACTGAAACCGGAATCACCACCGATTCAAAGATTGTCGGAATCCACCGCCAATCACCACTAAACTTCTATTAATCGATCAAAGAGCCTCAGGCCCTGATACCAATTGTTGCCCAAATTTTATCTTTGCAAACTTGATCGATTAAAAATCAAAGATGAAACAGAATTGATATCAACAAAACTTTATTGATAATCGGATGATACAAACGTTATAACAATTCTGAAGGTTTTGACTTTTCAACATTGACCCCTATTTATAGATTACCAGAACCAATCCTAATATGGCATTTGTACTTGGAAGTTATAAACTTTCCATTTTAACACTTATGGACCCTATACTTACATGAACATTCTATAAACAACATACACATACTTTGACACTATTACAACACAACCCCTAAACTTTGTGTTACATGGAATAACCAAATTATAGGCTAACAAAAGTGAATTGATAAAAACACTGAAGAGGTAGGTCCCAGCAGGCCTAGTCAGACCCGCAAGACTCACCTTGAAGAGGGACGTCTGCGCAAAGACCAACTGGTTCCGCAGGACCCACCATGCTCAGAGAGATGAAGACCTTACGCGCAGTACGCCAGCTGTTCCCGCAGGAAAAGCCTCCCAATGGTGAAGTACCCCGCCTGTTCCCGCAGCTGCGGATACAAGCCATCAGGGAAGGCTACCCGCACTAATAGCAAGGCTACATGCACAAGGCACTAACTCTCAATAATTCAGTAATGTCACATGAAGAAGGAATGAGCAAGGCGGGAATACTCCCGCCCAAATGAGCCAGTCCGTACGCTTCTGGAGGATCTTTTATACTATACCTGCCAAGGTATGGACAAAATAGACAAGATCTGACCAAAGCAGCCCATGAACCAATCACAGGGTGACAACTCACTGACAACAGTACGACGAGGAGCACGCTCTAGTACAGAATGTCACTATCAGCCGCTGCCTACTCACCAACCCTTGTCGTGGCACGTACATAGCCTGCAGTTGGTGGAAAAGGAATAGTACACAGCCGGCCATGTCACTATCAGCCGCTGCCTACCCACCAACCACCAGCATGGCACGTGCGTAGCCAACAGTTGGTAGAAAAGGAATATTATACAGCTGGCTGTACCTGCTTGGAAACCTACCTTCGGCTATAAATACTCAAACACCTTGGAACGGTATCATATACTATCTTATACTATCACATATCTTATCTGCTCTAGCTATTTCTCTTAATATACATTTATATTCAGAGCAATCTAGTCTGATTCTCACGCCGGAGGGTGGTCACAAGGAGGTACTCCCCCCCTTCTCAGTGACGAACTCACGGTGTCTGTTTTGAAGGTCATCAGAAAAATAACCATCTTTGCCGGACCTAACCTTCGTGGAAACATCTACTTGACCCTAAGATTATCCGTAATATGCCGGGGTCACTTAGTGTTTCTTCATTGGCGCCATCCGTGCATAAAAGCTAGAACTAATTTTCTCAGTTTTTTCAAAACCTCTGGAAAGATGGTAAAGGTTACTCCGGTGCCAAGGCCAACGAGTGACCAAGAATCTCCGGTAACCACAACCCCAGCTACTGGGGGGAACACCGGCGAGTACACAATATTTACGAACACTACCCCGGTTACCCAACCCGGGGCAAGTGCAGTAAATAATCCTCCCCTGGGATTCACCGATACCCAGTTGGAGAGACAACAGACGAGGCTCCCCCGCCAAACACTTGATCAAGTTATAGCGTGGGCGGAAGCACGTCAGAAGGAATTCCAAGCTGAGTTAGATGAACGCTTACGTTCACTCCAACAGGCTGACGAAATCGGAAGCACTCGACAACAGCTCAACATGAGTAATGAGTGCGAGTATAATAAAGATTGGGAAGAATCTGACAGTGACGCAAACCCGCGCCATAGGGCGAAAGGGAAGCGTAAACAAGCAGATTTCCACAGAAGAAATTTTGGAGAAACCTTTAAACCAAAAAACGCGGGTGGAAACCCACGTGACTTCTCTAAAACCTTCAGACCAACTGTTACAAATGCGGGAACGTCCAAATTTGCAAGGGACATTGCGGAAGCAATTGCCCCAAAAAGTGCCAAACAAATGTCCAACATAGGCACATATGATGGTATATCTGACCCAGACGATCATTTGAACAGATTCATAGCGGGGGCAACCGTCAGCAATTGGACGGAACCCACGTGGCGTTACATGTTCCAAATGACGCTTGTTGGGTCAGCCAGAGCGTGGTTCGACCGTCTACCGGTCCATCACATCTACGATTGGGCAGACTTCCAGCAGAAGTTCAGCCAACACTTCAGTCAACAAAGAAAGTATACTGAAGAGCAATGGACGATCCTCAACTGCAAACGAGAGGAAGATGAGTCTTTACTAAACTTCATCACGCGCTTCAATTCAAAGAAGCTAAGTCTGGGCACTATTAGCGAAGATCTTGTTCGCGCTGCTTTCATCCAGGGCGCGGAAGACCCAGAGCTCATCCGCACCTTAATGGGTAAATATGGCATGCCATCCACGTGGGATTCCATCATGACAGCAGCTAAACGCTTCGTGGAAACGGAAAATCAACTGGGAAGAGATCTTCCCCAGAGCACAAACCTCTACACTCAAAAAACAAGAGAAAACAACGTCCTTACCGCCCGACAAAACAAAATGAGGAAGCTTGGTATTTGGCAGTCAAGGGTAAACTTTGACACCTCATCCGGCTCGCACCCTCGGTTAGGCGGAAGGGATAACATGCAGTCGTCGAACCGGAACTCCAGATGGACGCCACTCACCAAAAGCGTCACCGAAATATTTGCCACCGAGAGGCTCCCATGGCCAAAGGCTCCAATAATCCGACAGCGTCACAACGCTGATCAGAGCAAATCCTGTGACTTCCACAGGACAAAAGGTCATACCACGGAGGAATGCGTATTCTTGAAGGACGTCGTCGAAGCATTCGTCAGAAATGGGAAACTCACTCACCTCGTGGCGTAATGGACGCTAAGCAGGCTAATGCGTGTAGAACCCCAGTTAGGGAACACACGGATGAAACTGCAGCTTCAATGTTGGAGACTACATACTGCGTAAACAACGAGATTCCGAACCAGGTGCATATCGGCTCGAAAGGCTCGATGACACCCCCATCCCAAGAACATGGAAGGGAGCTCAATTACACAGGCTGCATGTAGATCAATTCCAAACTTGTAAATAAAAGGCCTAGAGCCACTTCTAATGGAAATGATTCTCCTTATCACATTGACGCTGATGGTCTTACATTTATACTAATGATCTGACCACACTGATATGCCGGTATTCACCGCATAAATAAGTGGGGAAGTAAGTCGTTGCGTGTGGAAGGCAGCAAAACCCGCATAAACACAAAACGGCAAAAATTTCTAAGGAAGAGATGAGGAAAACCTTCACGCAGGTCAGTTATAGGTGAAGTTTGGTCATCCCACTAAATGAAAGTGACGGTCCTACCCGCACAACCATGATAGAGGAAACTGAACATTAACCTATTGACAACCACGCGTCGAAAGGTTAACTTATTCAAAACACTAATATGCCGGTATTCACCGCATAAATAAGTGGGGAAGTAAGTCGTTGCGTGTGGAAGGCGGCAAAACCCGCATAAACACAAAACGGTAAAAATTTCTAAGGAAAAGATGAGGAAAACCTTCACGCAGGTCAGTTATAAGTGAAGATTGGTCATCCCACTAAATGAAAGTGACGGTCCTACCCGCACAATCATGATAGAGGAAACTGAACACTAACCTATTGACAACCACGCGTCGAAAGGTTAACTTATTCAAAACACTTGGAAAATTGCTAAGTTAAACTAAAGTATGCACGAGCGAATCATATATTGTTTTTGAGGCAAAACAAGTGCCAAATTAAACTATAATATGCATGAGCAAGTCATATAACGTTTATAAAGCAAGTCATTAAGTGAAAGTGACGGTCCTACCCGCACAAACATTTATATTTCATAAAAAATTCAAACATTACAAGAATGGCCAGGTATCTACCCGCCTACAGTAATGTAAATCTATCCTAACGGTGGGAATGGATCTCAAGGTTCAAACTTCAGGACCACTCCCTCCAAACCCACTCGAACCCGCACCATCAGTTGGCTGTGGCGGTTCAAGGAAAGCCTTGAGAATAGTTAGCCCATCATCAGCAGCAGCAATTTCGTTCACCTTCTCCACTACCGGATGCGGGAATGCAGCATACTGGTTCACTGCTTGGTCGTAAGTAGCTTCAGTGTCCACATCATAAAGAGGGAAGTTGTAAGGCGGGATGCCCTTCTCAACAAACCCCAGACCAAGCAAGAAACAACATTTTCCCCATCCTCATGGGAAGCGTTGAGGGCTGCGCTCATGGCATCATCATAAGATGTGTTCGTGAAGATCCGATGCACAACCTACAAAAAAAAATATATATGTATCAACTTTTCTAAGTATAAAGAAAAGCGTAAAGATATTATGAAGCTACGCATACCTGCGACAACGCTTCTCGTAGAAGCCATTCCTTGGTGATCAGAGCTTCCTGGAGGGCAGCTTGAGCTTGGTCACGGGCACGTTCGGCTTCATTTTTGTTAAGGTTGGCAAGCAACACTTAGCAGCAGCCTCTTCAACACCCTTCAGCTTACGCTCAGTGTGGTCAAGCATACCCCTCTGGTCCAAGATCTCTTGGAGCTTTTTGGCATCTTCTAAAGCCAAAGCATCATGAGCCTGCTGAAGCCTCTCTAGTTTGGCTTTAAGCTCCTCATTCTCAGCGCGCAAAGGCTCAGCAATGGCTTCAGCTCTGGTGGCCCTCTCGGTCGCGTTCCGCGCAGTTTCCTTAGCCAACCTAAGCTGTTCGTTAACAGCTTGGGTAGCCTTGGAACGGGCCTTGAACCGGGCCTGAACTTCAACCTCGAGGGCCTTGAAGGCCTTTTCCTTCTCCGCAGCAATGGCGGCAAGTCTCCTGTTCTCCTCCCGGATAGCCCGCGCCTGAGCCACTTCCTGGCTACACGCCGCCTTTAACTTGTCGTTTTCACGACAAAGCAACTCGACGCGCGGCTGCATCCGGGCAAGGAGACTCCGAAGCTCATTCGTCAGCCTACCCTCCTGGTAGCTAGACATGGCTTCCCCCAACGCACCACTTGGGGCTGCGTGACGCGCCCACTCGACGCAGTCCACAGCCATTCGAAGGGTTGTTCCCCGGCGGATGTTCCACCGTGGAACATACACCTCATTGGAATCCGAAACTGCAAAAACAAAAAGCGGTTAGGAAAAAATGATAAAAAAAAGAGAAAAAAAAAAAAGATAATAGGCCAAAATAACCCTACGCACCTGTAGGGTCGACAACATGCCGGTAGCCGCCAAACCCATCACCCGAACCTAAGGGATATCCATCCAAGAGGTCAGGCAGATGGGAAGGAGGCAGAGATTGGCTAGAAGCCCCAACCCTGAACATACCTGATGAACCGGCCGGGGACGAGGTAGTCGCCGGTGCCGGAGGCACGGTTGAAGCCGCCGTGGTAGAGACCATCGGAGGTGAACTCACTGGAGGTGAACTCACAACCGAGGTCGCCGCTGTGAACGAGCCCGCAGAAAAAATCACCGCCGGCTCAGTGAAGGATGCAGTAAAGATGGCACTGACAGCCGGCGGAGATGACGTCACAATTGGAACAGTTGCCTCAACGGGATGAGCAACTAAACCAACACTGCAAACAGGCGCAGCCGCCTGGGTCATCGCCTCGGGTAGATTGACCAAACCTACCGTCATGGGTCCAGAGATGCTCCTTCCCGCTCCACTCTGGAATGCGGATGCATCCACGCCTGCATGAAGACAAAATATTGAAAACAATGGCGGAAAGAATTGCGGGTAAGATTAATTTATACTTACGAGTTTTCTTGAGCTTGAAGGTTCTGACAGGCGGGGACGAACCCGATGGAGCCGGCCTCTTCACGCCGGTCACCGTCGTCGTACTGGGCTGCCCGGAGGTGACAGCTGTCTCAACCTCCGGAACAGTGGTCTCACCATCACCAGGGTTCCCCACTGCCTCCTCGCTTTCGGTCTCCGAGTCGGACCGATTTCCCTGATCGGCGGTGGAGGCGACCTTCGCCTTGCACTTCACACCGGCAGCTTTCTTCTTCCTCACGAAGAAAGGCCCATCTGCGGATCCCTCATCAGAAGATGATAAAATTAGAGAAACTCTAGCAGAGGTTTGAGCATGAAGAGGGCGAGGGTTAAAGAATCCCTTACCTGGCCGCGTGGCGCTCAAAATCTCGTGGCCCGGCGGGTAGACCTCCACGAACCTATCCGCCGTTTGCTCCAGGATGGGCAACTCGTTCTCATCAAGAGCACGAGTACCCAGCCGAGCGGGACCACCGCTCTCACGCGGTTGCAGAAGAGATTGCAAGTTGTTTCCCTCTGAAAATAAACAGAAAAACAGTTAGAAGAAAAACCCTAAATCAGCAAAAAGAGATGGAGCATACCGTAGGGAATAGAATTCGAACCGTATTCAAGGATGATAGGTACTTGCGGCGTCCCAGAACCGGCATCCTTCCATACCCGGCTCATCTCGAGCATCACCATCCCAGACTCCGCAAAGCGGTAAACCGGAGTCTGGATCCGAGAGATCTTGGTAAACCATTCAGTCTCCTGGTAGTTGGAGGCGTGAAGGTTGGGGAGTGCTCTCCCGTTCTTGAACGTCATCGCTATGGGGACGACTCGAGCGGAGATATAGAAAAACTCCCGCTTCCAAGACCGAAGACTGCGCTCGGTAGCACAGATCTTCAAACCCTTGATCCAGGTGACCAAGGTATACCAGCCCTGGATGCACCTCCAGGAATAGAAGGTCATCAGGCGGTCGACGCGGGGCTCAACGCCCAGAATGCGGCACACCCATTAAAAGTGGCGAACCTTTGCGATCGCCATCGGGTGCACCTCCGTCAAATGTACACCGTGTTTCTCCAGAACACGGTATACGAACTTCGTTAATGGGAATCTGAGATTCCCATATAGGAAGGATGAGGCATAAGCCCCTATCTTACCCTTGGGGGCATCGTACACCGTCTGGTGAGGCTCCGGAAACTCAGGCTCGTAAGGATCGAGCATGAACTTCTTGACGATATAGCTGTATAGATGGACAGAAAGAGCACACTGGCACTCGCCAGGAGTACTCTTATCGTCCTAGTCAGACGCGGACATCGGGTTCTCAGGGTATACGTCGGACTCTTCGGCAGTAACCTCAGGATCATGAGTAGAAGACATTTTGGAGGTATGAAAAAGAACGATTTCAGGAGAATGCTAGGCGGAAAAGTTAGAGTATTCGCCAGAAATCGTTTAGAAGAAGAAGAGTGAAGTGAAGGTGTGAGTTGAGATGCATCATCTTCCCCCATTATATACCCATCGCAATGAATGCGATGAATTTAATGCGGGGGAGAGGGAAAAGCGCAGGCACAATGAGACAACGACACGTGGAAAGCAAGCTGGCAACAGCTGTCAACAGAACGCGTGCCGTAAAATCCGCGCCCACGCGCCCGAAAACTCGCGCCCACGCGCCTGAAAAAGCGTCTGGAATGACCATATACTGTCACGTCGCCATAACTGCCTGCTCGTCCTGAAACTGTCAGAAGAAACTGTCAGACGACGCTAACGTCCCTTCAACAGTTTGGACTGTTCTTATCCTTTCACCAACTCTTCGAATTTCAAAAAGATTCAAAAAGATTCAAAGATTCAAAAATAAGAGGGAATATATCCCCTTACCTTGGTAACCAAGAAACCGTAAGACAAGTGCGGGTACAGTGTCAAGGCGAAACCCTTCACATACTTAGCACCTGCAGGGAATTGAAGCCAAGAATACCTTGGTAACCAAGGAACCGTAAGACAAGTGCGGGTACAGTGTCAAGGCGAAACCCTTCACATACTTAGCACCTGCAGGGAATTGAAGCCAAGAATACCTTGGTAACCAAGAAACCGTAAGACAAGTGCGGGTACAGTGTCAAGGCGAAACCCTTCACATACTTAGCACCTGCAGGGAATTGAAGCCAAGAATACCTTGGTAACCAAGAAACCGTAAGACAAGTGCGGGTACAGTGTCAAGGTGAAACCCTTCACATACTTAGCACCTGCAGGGAATTGAAGCCAAGAATACCTTGGAAGTCAAGTAACTATAAGACGAGTGCGGGTACAGTGTCAAGGCGAAACCCTTCACATACTTAGCACTTGCAGGGAATTAAAACCAAGAAGGATCTTCTGGGCCATGCTTGTGGAAAGGGAAATAACATCCCCGCATAGCGGGAACGTTGAGAACTAGATTGTTTGAAGCTCCAAGATGGAATTGGTTGTTTAACATAATTGATCACTATGTCTAAAACTACCAAAACGTCGTGGAGAATCTACAAGTGAAACTCAACGCTCCTGACTTGCGAGGAGGTTACACACCTACCCGCATCATACCCAAAGATCAAGCAGAAAAGTCGGGAATTTCTGCACGTGACATTAGGAAAACCGCGGGAAGAATCCCCACGGAAAACCTTAAAACTAAAAACCCTTTTCAAAACCCTTTGCTTAAGTCCAAAAGTTCACCTCACTTATTAACAATTCATGAGAAGAACATTGGACTGGGGGGACTTTAAGAGGTAGGTCCCAGCAGGGGCCAGTTGGACCCGCAAGACTCACCTTGAAGAGGGACGTCTGCGCAAAGACCAACTGGTTCCGCAGGACCCACCATGCTCAGAGAGATGAAGACCTTACGCGCAGTACGCCAGCTGTTCCCGCAGGAAAAGCCTCCCAATGGTGAAGTACCCCGCCTGTTCCCGCAGCTGCGGATACAAGCCATCAGGGAAGGCTACCCGCACTAATAGCAAGGCTACACGCACAAGGCACTAACTCTCAATAATTCAGTAATGTCACCTGAAGAAGGAATGAGCAAGGCGGGAATACTCCCGCCCAAGTGAGCCAGTCCGCACGCTTCTGGAAGATCTTTTGTACTATACATGCCAAGGTATGGACAAAATAGACAAGATCTGATCAAAGCAGCCCATGAACCAATCGCAGGGTGACAGCTCACTGACAACAGTACGACGAGGAGCACGCTCTAGTACAAAATGTCACTATCAGCTGCTGCCTACTCACCAACCCTTGTCGTGGCACGTACATAGCCTGCAGTTGGTGGAAAAGGAATAGTACACAGCCGGCCATGTCACTATCAGCCGCTGCCTACCCACCAACCACCAGCATGGCACGTGCGTAGCCCATAGTTGGTAGAAAATGAATATTATACAGCTGGCTGTACCTGCTTGGAAACCTACCTTCGGCTATAAATACTCCAACACCTTGGAACGGTATCATATACTATCTTATACCATCACATATCTTATCTGCTCTAGCTATTTCTCTTGATATACATTTATATTCAGAGCAATCTAGTCTGATTCTCATGCCGGAGGGTGGTCACAATGAGGTACCCCCCCCCCTCTCAGTGACGAGCTCACGGTGTCTGTTTTGCAGGTCATCAGAAGAATAACCATCTTTGCCGGACCTAACCCTCGTGGGAAACATCTACTTGACCCTAAGATTATCCGTAATCTGTCGAAGTCACTTAGTGTTTCTTCAAACACTTTGTAGTTTATTCTTTAATATGGTTAATACAGATGCCATTGAATGACTAATAATTAGCAGAACTCGAATCCCATACTACATAATATAAGAATAGTACAATCCATCTTCATAAACACACGTCCTACCGCACGTCACGTATCTGCAAATAAATAGTATTCTGCAATGTTGTTTACAATTAACCGGACAGCAGCTATAGTCGTTACAATTGTCAACAGACTAAACAGAACAATAATAGCCCAATGCCAGACCTTCTCAATCTTTGCTGTTTCTCTCTTCACCTGAATAGAACAAATAAATATATGTAACATAAGTTAGATTATGATTGCTTGAGTATAACGTACGTGCAACAATGTGGCCGGGCTAACCTTTATAAAGATCATACTCGGGAAGATGAAGGTCAGCGGGATAAGCAGGAAAGATCCTAATAAGTTCACGAAATCGCCCATAAAAGGAAGGGCTGCTGCCACCAGTGTGTTGAGAGTGAATAGTAATGCTCGTAGGCAAAGTAGGCGTATTATGTTATGTCTAGAATGTATGCCTTTATCAAGCATCAGGAACTTGGTATCTAGTGCCTCGTGAACAGGTGCGATAAATGCCTGAAGTCACGTTTTAACAGTTTGGTTAACGTTCTTAAACTATAAACCTGTCATTTACTTTTATTATATCGTTTTTATGATATAGTGAATTATCTCTACAAATTTCTAAAAGTTAATATGATTTGAATATTAATCACCAATTAGTCTATTATGAAAGGAACCATAGATGAACTAACATGCTGAGAAATTATGGATTGTGTGAATACTACTGCGTTTATGAGGACCTTAGCCCATATTGTTCCGGTTACGTTTTCAGGAAGATACTCAGAGACTGCTGAACCATAGGACCAGTAACCGGCTATGCTCACACCATAATAAAAGGCCAGGCCTACACTAAACTGTAGATGTAAAGCTTTCCTCATGTTCTCAACCGCCGGCATACGTAGAGTTGACTGCAATACATAATATATACTGAGTGATCAATTTTCGAATCATATATCCTCCAAAGTGTTTATTGTAGTCAATGTCATCTATTTGTTTCAGACAACAAAAAGAAAAGGAAAAGCATAAAGTGTGAATGTGAAAATAAAGTATTGCCATCATCAATTATTTTTACGTACATGTATTTATTTTTAAACAATATCGGGTTCATGGTGTAATTTAGGAACAATATCAGGTTTGGGTTGTATTTTAGAAATAATATCGAGTTTGGGCTGCGTCAAAACCACTTACCAGACCAAAAATATTTTCTTTAAACAACTCTGTTGTAACCTTTTTACGGAATGTCAGGAGAGAGAAAACAGATTATGTTTACATTTTTTAAAAGAGAGAAATTACCAAATACAATTTATTTGAGAAAAATCTAACTAGGTCTTAGTTTAATATATAATATAATAGACAACTAGAAAAAGAAAATTGTGAGGTGGAGAGAAGTGATTGGCTAGCACAATGAAAAGAAAAGGGAAATCAAGAAAATAGAATGAGCTACACCCATGATATGGTCACGAAAAAGGAGGGCACACCTCGTTCACGGAACCATGACATGGTGTTTCATAGGCGCGGTGCTGAATGAGCGAGCAATGTTGGACAAACCATCATATACTTGGCGGGTGTTCCTAAACGGACAACTTAAGGTAAGAGTTTTTAATTAGGTTGTGCATTATTATTACAAAAGGATAATTAGATATATATAGTAACTATGATCGTCATTCATTTCAGACCTATAACATGTTGAGAAATGCAACAACATTTTGGTCGAAAATGTGTAAAAAATAAAAATCCTATACGTGGGGGGTTGGGGGGGAGGGGGGGGGATATCAAATTTTTGACCGAAAATGGGTAAATTTACACTACATATAAAAATTTTCGGGTGAAATCGGGTAAATTTACATTGCTGCGAAAAAAGAGGGGGGGGGGGGGCGGAGCTCACTGTATATATATTGTGCCCTTGTGTGCATATGTATACTAAACCAGTTCTAGATCCATCCAATATTTCAAACACTCAGTAACGTATAATTATGCTGAAAACGTAGTAGTGAATAATCGAATAACGTATATAAGATCTTCACCTGTATCTCGGGTATAATGCCAGCCGAGTTGCAAGTGACAATGGCAGATATTGCACAAAAACCATTAAACATCTTGGAAGCGTTGTTTCCTTTAAGTCCATAATCAATGACTCGGTTAGAATTTAACCCTATAAAATGTATAAATTTATCATTATCACCAAAGGCATGTTTACTGAGAGATGCTAATTAACATTAAGTTGACATGATTGTCATGCTAATTGATTATTTTTGTATGAACTACCTACCATCCTTAATTACAACTGCCAAAAGAATCAAGATGTAAGTGAAGGTAAGAACCGTTGATATAATCAACCACTTCCCCATTGATGATATTGTTGGGACAAATATTGAAAATACAAAGTAGGCTACACCCGTGATGATGATAAAATATTGGAGTCTTAAAGAAGAACCACCAAATTCTGCATTGATTTCCTGTTTTTAAAACATTAGATATAATATTTAAATCCTTAAAATAAACAAATCAAATCCAAAATAATTGTGTTTTGTACCTTTAATGCCTTTCCTCCAAGAAGTATGAACCCCATATTTGTAATAAGTAGGATCAAGATTTGGGAAACCCAAGTAAGATAGAACATTTCTTTTCCTACACATGACATAAATTTTTAAACTGCTAGAATTTGGCATGAACTAATATTAGTACATGTTTATTATATGTAAAAGAACTTACCAAAAAGAGAGCCCATAAGATCTCTAAATCTGATGTATCGCTGACCGTTTACAAAGTGAAAACCAGCCAAAAGCCAGCTTGAGTAGGCAGTGAAGACTGCAACCACTATCAAGCTAATGATGCCCCAAGTCCAGCCTAGAGGCACCAACATCAGGTTTGAATAGCTTAAGATGTAGCCACAACTGTAGCCGGTTACTAGAAGCAACCCAACTTGCTTCCATGAATCTACAGTTTCAAATCAATGTTAGTTGAATTTTGTTAAATGAAATGAGAAGGATAAAAGTTTTATTATGTTAGCTAGGTGTAACAGACCATGGTCAATTGTATGAGCAGAAACTGGACCACCCTTGTGCTCTATTTCCATTTTCAAAACATATCTGTTCGTCTAGGCTCAATGGGCTTATAGAAATATGATTGCTGGTGTAAAAGGTTAGTGGTGTTGGATGTGACATTTATATGTAGTGTATGTGTGGCTAGATAATATAGTCGAGTAGAAGTCAATAAGTGTAAAATCATGTCCCACGTACCAAATGATAGCGTTTGATTTTCCCACAATGTGACATTTCTCATGTAGCGAATGGCTAGATAGACAGTCGTATAGAAATCGGTAACTGTAAAAGCTGGTCCCACATACCAAATGATAGTGTCTGTTTCTCCTACAAGCAACTCACACATTTTTTTACCAAGGGATTGCCTCCTATCAAGAAGAACCCTTAATTCTAGAGGTCTCCTCTCATCTACACCCAATGCACCCAAAATACGTTGTTGGTTTTCGAGGCCAGACATTTCTTGTTAACACAACATCTCTCATGTCCGGAGACGTTGTGAGACTTGTCTATGGTGTTACATCGTGAATTCATCGCTACCGATAAGCTTTGCGCTACCATCTTGACCACGGACGTGGGATTAGCCTAAGGGGTCCAAAACACCACCTCACGTGATGATGCTCCCGAACAACACATGAGTGACTCTCATATCATTTGTAACATCCGCCCCTTGTATCAACAATGTTGTATACTTTGCTAAAAAGTAGTTCACAAATTTGTTTTTTTAACAATCATGGATTTTTCCAAGCATGTTCAACTCTGTAGGTCTCGTCTCATCTATAGCCAGCACACCTAAAATGCATTGATGGTGTTTGACACATGGCATTTCTTAGCAATCTAACATATCTCATACCCACAGGCCACAGCAGGTTTTGAATTTGCCTAGAGTGCCACAATATGTGAACCAAGCTAATTGCTTCCATCATGTGAATTTCAACATAAATTATATATTGCCACTTAGCATTGTTAATTTTCTGTGTTTCCCTTCTAATGTTTTGAATTCAAATCGTGAATGATGTAGTGTTTTATGTTAATTTGATTAGAGGTGACGCGGGTCCGACACATTGAGCTAGCATGTCAAAGATTATTGAAAAAGAAAACATTTGTTATTTGATAATCGTTAGGCCTTCATTTGATCCGGGAGAATCTTAACTATTATTTCTTTTATTAATTATTTTGGCCTTAAAGTTTCATACTCTTAAATTTGGTCCCATAATATATTTTGAAAGGAAAGTAAGTCACACTCAAAGATAAGCTTTGATGGACGGGTCACACAAAAGCTTCAACAAATTGAACTTTGATGAGCAAAAGATTTCCCAATAGGATAAGCACACACAAAAGAGGTCAATTATTGTATGGCTTCCTAGTGCCCAAAATAACAATAATTCCAATATGATTGCAATCATGTGGCCTCAAATTAGACTCCAACTTGTTGGCAAGACCGCTCACTTTATCTTTGTTAAAGGTGTTTTACATATTTGATTAACATGTAAACTTTTTTTATTAGTATGCAATAAAATCTTTTGTTGCAATATTATTTTGCAAGAATAAGTTGAAAAGAAGATGTTACATTGGAAGAATAAGCGAACCCACATAGAATTGTCTGGTTTATAAAAGGTCAGTTAATGTCATTTGACAACACAAACACAAAACTAGCCTTTTGTATCCTGGTAATTAAGAAGCCAAGTATTTCATAATATCAGCATTTGAGCAAATGAAATGGCACTTGAAAAGCCATATGCCTAATGTTCCTGACTATTCTTTCGAACAAATCTATCATGCATCAGCGAAAAAATGGTATTCCTTAAGGTTGTTTACAATCAGTCTGATAGCAGATATTGTAGTCGCAATCGTGAGGAGAGAAAACAGGACGATAATTCCCCCGTGCCAGACCGTCTTCTCCAATCTTTTTGACTTTCTTTTCACCTTTCAATGAAAAAAATATGCATTAATCCTTTTTTTTCTAATGCTTGAACTGTATTGTATATTATTTGTATATATATTATTTACCTTGAAATATATCATGCTTGGGAATATAAAGGTAAAGGGATGAGAGAAAATGATCCAAGCAAGTTCACAAAGTCCCCCATAAATGGGAATGCTGCTGTCACCAATGTATTGCCTGTAAAGACCATTGCTCGACGAGCAGTAGGTTCTTAATGTTTTCACTTGAATGAATGCTTTCGTCAAGCCTCAGAAATTTGGTGTCGAGAGTCTCATGAATCGGTGCAATAAACATCTGAACAAGAATGGGGATTAAACATTAAACAGACTGAAAGTCACCTCGGAAGTGTACGTTTAATGTGTCCAATTATCCCCATCTGATTTCACACCGTCAAACGGCTATCCACAAAAAGAAAAATAAAAAAAAAAGAGAAACTTTGAAAAATAATTGGTCAGACGATCGTTTGAACCGACTACATGGTGTCAAACTTCGGAAAAAAAAAATTGGTCAAATGGCTATTCCGAACGTAGACAAACAAACTTTGAAATTATTTGTCAAAACGGCCGTCCGGCCTCTATCCGGAAGGTTGTTATATACGGCGTGGGATTAGATGTCAGATGGTGTGTGAATAGCTGACCCCTTAAAAAATGGACAAAAGTGTACCGAGTCAACCCAACCCAATCTGTAACTAACCGGATGCTAAAATTTTCCAACCAGAATCTTTTTTTTTTTTTATCACGTCAAAAAGTGAAACAATAGAAGAAGGCTTACATGTTGTGATATTATAGATTGAATAAAGGTGATAGCGTTGATAGTAACATTAGCCCATTTTGGGGCCACTGAGCTCTTCAGGCAAATAGGTAGATACAGATGAACCATAGGCCCAGTACCCTACAATGCTCACACCATAATAGAATAATAGTCCCACACTGTATTGTAAATATAAGGCTTTCCTCATGTTTGTGATAGCCGGTTTACGGAGCGTAGACTGCAATTCAGATCATATTTATGGTGCAAGTCAGATAATATAAATGGATGGCATTTCAAGATTAAGTAAACTAGTTGCTTTCCTCCGCACGAGAGGCGGCGAAAATTCAGTTTCGGTTGGTATACACTTTTTGGTTCATACAACCCACATAACTTGCACTACAACAAATTACTTGATTGTACACACTTTTGGTCTAATGAATTCAGTGCCACAAATTGATCTACGCTCTTTTAGCTCAGACAAATTACATAGTTCTCCGCTAAACAATTAGTGATTATCTTCTCTATAGCCATTCTAGTCATTTTGGTTATTTATCTTTGTTTTCGTGCTTATACAAGCGAACATGTCTTTACACATTTATAAGAGTTAATGTTATCTCAAAATCACCTTTTAATATGGATATATGTTTACCTGTAGTTCTGGTAGTATACCACTTGTGTTGCAAACAATAATGGCTGATATCGCACCAAAACCGTTCATCACTTTGGAGAAGTTGCTTCCGCTAATGTCATAATTTCTGTCTTTGTTTGATCTTCCTTAAGAGAATATCAACATAGCAATCCAAAAGAGCATCAAACATTAACATAATAAAATGTACACTTGTAACCAAAAGGCTAACATTTAACTTAGGTAGGACTTTATTAGGGTGCTACTAAACGTACGCCCTCTCACAACTTGTGGGTAAACCCCAATTATCCCTCTCACAAGGGGGGTATGTAAAGGGGGTGCGTTTAGACACACCCATTATATATACTTCCTGATTTCATCGTAGTGTAGGAAGCTAAACGTCTCGTTTAAGGAAATCCAAATGATCAAAGTAGATCTGATAAGTAGGCAAAGGGTTCAGGTTAACACTATATATGTGGTTTTTTTTTTGTTTGGGGTCATGTTAGGTTGAGCTTAAAGTTCCTTTAGTAGTTTTTAGGGATTACCCAACCTTGAAAACTAGTTAAGAATTACACTAGACTCCTTACATAGCAAAAAAGATGACACCTACCATCTCGAAATAGTACCACAAGAAGAATCATAATATAAGTGAAGGTTAGAACCACAGAAATTCCTAACCATCTTCTCATTGATGACAACGTAGGAACCAAAAGTGCGAATACAAAGTAGGCAACACCGGTTATCACTATGAAACATTGTAGTCTCAAAGGTGAATCACTAAATTCTGAATTGATTTCCTGCAACCATTAACTACCGTTACGTTTGACCAAGCATTGTTTCAATTAATCACAGTGATAATACCTTAAGGGCTTTCCCTCCAAGAAGTAAGAACCCCATGTTCCCGAGAAGAAGGATCGAAAACTGAAGAACCCAGGTTACATAATACATTTCCCTCCCTTTACAAGTTGAAAACATACTATTAGAAAATATTAATATTAAGGTAGTTGGTTCAAGTATAAGTGACAATAATTTCAAACCTCTAACTTTAAAATTGCATTTTATCTCAAATTGGTCAAAGTATTAGAAAATAATTATTGTTTAGGAGGGGAATGGGTGAAGTTTATTTTACTAAATGGAGCTCATCCATTTATTGTTCACAACTCATACTAGCAAAAGGACATAATTTTAGTTTAAGTTCAAAGTTGTGTGACATAATTTTAGTTTAAGTTCAAAGTTGTGTGGACAATCCACCGTAAGAATGGACAGAATAACTAACCAAAAAGATAGCCCATAAGATCTCGGTATCTAATAAAACGTTTTCCATCGACAAAATGAAATTCAGATAAGAGCCAGTTAGCGTAGGCCGTAAATAGCCCCATAACTATCAAGCTAGTATGCCCCAGGTCCACCTAGAGGCACCAACATCAGGTTTGAAAAGCTTAATATGTATCCACAGTTGAAACTTGTTATTAGCAGTAAACCAACTTGACCAAACGAGTCTGCAATGTACAAGTGAATGGATATTCATGACTATTCATTAATGAACACAAATGAATAATTGATAATATAAGTATATAACTCTATGGCTAAGTGAACATGACCATGGTCGATGGTGTGGGCCGATTCTAGATCTTTAACTGGACCAGGACCGCCTTTTAGTGGACTTGTGGGTCGACTTGTAGTGATCTGCCGGCGCTGTTTGCTTCTGAGTCCATTGTTATAAACAAAATTCAAGATTCAGAAAATGTAAGAACCATTATGGTAGGTAGTTGTAGAAAGTTATGAATTTAAGGTTGATTTTTTACTTAGGCCTGCCAATTATTATTTAATTAGTAATTTGGTTTCCCGGTGACTAAAAGACTAGATGATTTTGACCGTTAATGTTTCTTTGATTAAAATATGTTGAATTTAACCGGTGTAGGTGCCTCCTTTTGATTTATATTTTTTTTTTGTGGTGTTGTTGTGAACGGCGATTTATATTTGGCTTGTGATAAATTACCCTGCCAATATAAAACGATATATAATGCTAAAGTGCAATACAAATCAGTTGATTCTACTAGAAAATACGCCATTTTTCTATGAAAATTTTGAACTGATTTCTTACCTCATATTT
>NW_027498866.1:0-32566 GCF_021521415.1 Bidens hawaiensis | reverse complement strand
CTCGGATCCCTCGAACCATCGCTCTGATACCAACTTGTAAGACCCCGAATCCCGTGAATCCTACAGTTGGTATTCATACAAAATACTTAAACTCAAAGACAGTTCATTCCATTAAAATAACCAATTCAGAGTATAATTTAGCGGAAGATCATAGTAATAAAACAAGTTCCCAAAACCCGGGGATCATGCCCAAAACCAAATTGAAATGTATTTAATAAAACGTTAGAAGAAAAATGTTTGTTATTATTAAAACTTCCGACTAAGTATGCCCTCTACCGTCCAAGTAGCTTCGTGCACGTCCAAGCGGTAATGCATCTTCTCCTAACCTGAAACTCACACTAACATGCACACAAAGTCATCTTGAGCTGAGTGACTTCAAGTTTTATTAATTAACATCTTAATAATATAATAATCATAATAGTCATTCCAAGAGTTTTAAAATAAACGGGATATAACAATTAGGCCATCATCAACAATAAGTAATCATCAATATATATATATATATATATATATATATATATATAAACATCCTTATAATTATATCCCTACATATATATCATCCAAGTAATAACATCAGGGTCGAGCACACGTACAACCGAAACACGTAACATCTCATCCAACGTATGCAAACACAAAGTAGGCATGCGTAAACATCCTTAGTCGATAACGACTAAATAACATCGCCAAATATTGGCCATACAAAAATATATGTACAAACATACGCACGAACATACAATAACATCATCCCAAGGCCTACCCTATACAAGTAAGCCCATACAAAATAATTAACGGTTCATCAATAAAAATCGCTTAGGTGTGCATGCTAGCCCAAAAACTTAAAAAGAGTAAAAAGGGGCATCATGAACTCACCTGACACAAGACACGTATTCACCACGAGCTAGAGAATCCCTAAGTAGCCCCACAACTCAAACTCCTGTCGGTTTACATACAATCGTTACTAATGACATCGAGAGGACTCATTTATCTTACGAGACGTTCTAACATGATTCGAGTTACCTAAAGCCTCGACCTCATCAAACTCAATCATAACAGCCCCTGGGGCCTGACATTGACCAACACGACCCTTAGATACTCCCGGGAATAAATAATTCTCAAATTACCCCCGAAAGCACTAGGTGATACTAACACGCGCGTTTAAGAGTCGTTTAGGCAATTAACTTCCAACTCAGCCCCGTGTGGACCCAATATGATAAATTCACAGCCAACAAGTCTACACGACGCTACACGAGTCAAATTGGTCGGTAACTTGCAAGTACAACACACCAACTATTCAATAAACGCAAATGCGCAATGTACCGATCCGTTTGAGTAACCGACAACCAATTCAGCCCCAATACATAAAAATCATTTTCCAACAGCCCGTATATTAAACCGAAGCTATCCAAACTAAATTGGTCATCACTTACTCCATCCCTCGCGTTAAACGCAACAATCTACCATTCTAGTCAACCGAAAACTATCTTTCAAACTACAACTAGTTGACCAATCAAACTAACACCAATGTGCATAATCTTAAAGTATGTTATACTAGACATACCTAGGAAGATGTTGGTGCAAAAACTTCCACCAAAACAGTCCCGGAAAGGTTAGAATTGACAGCCACCCGGTAAGCCTACAACACGCAATTTAACGATCAATACGCGTGATATAATGATCAATTAAGGTGTAAAAGACTTGGGGAAACATAGAACTAACCTTCAATTGAAGTTTTACACCTTAACTTGGCTGCAAAAAAAGAAAATCGCAGATGGGGGGGGGGGGGCTGCTCTAATGCCGATCGGACACAAGAGGGGGCTAGGGTTTTGTTTATGTTATAAAATAACAAGTTACACTCTAGTCCCTCAAGAATGAAGTATGAAGCAACTTGGGTGGAAAGTTAAATGAATTTAACATACCGGAATACAAAACTTTATGAATTCTCACCAACATTATTGTTGACAAATTATATTATTTTAATCATGCTGCAGGTTGAAGTCTAAGGATTGAAGACTAGATTAGTTGGACAATTAGGGTATTAGAAGTACAACATAATGAAATTCAATGTTTATCTTATTGTTATTTGATTGTGTATTTATGATGTATTGAAATGAAATAAATATAATTATTGCCTTGTGATGTATTGAAATGAAATAAATATAATTATTGCCACTTTAATAGCGTTATGAGCTTTTGAGTGATCTATACGTCACACCCAGACGTATCCGCTTTAGCCGGGGTGTTACAAATTAGTATCAGAGCCGTAACTATAAAATAGGTTGTTAGACGTATCGGCCTCTTATAGTTATAGTTTATTTAAGGGCCCAAACTGCATGTATACTCTATGTGTTATGTGCCCTCACTTACTAAGTTCATTCATTTGTTTCTATTTATATTTATAATATTTCATAACGTTGCCTACACACATGTTCACACACAAACTCCAAGGCTTAGGCCTAAAGCAAAGATTTTCGAAAACTTCTAAATCTATTTTTACTTGGGGTTTTTTTTTCTGATATTCCTCCTCATAAAGATGGTTCTATGTGACCTTGTCCCCTTTGTGATAAGGATATGGTTGCACTCTTAGAATGTCACACAAGTCATGGTGGTTCATGTGACGTATGACTCCGACCCTCAATGTTTTACAATGAGTTTAATCAAAAGTCTGTTAAGTCGTGTTGATACACGAATACCCAGCTTTTTTGTTCAAGTTATTTTTCGAAATTTTGATTTTTGTGTGGAATCATATGAGTCCATGGTGGTTCATGAAAGCTCTAAGTCCCTCACAAAACTTATTATTATTATGGACTTCATATTTCAAAAAACTTTATCAAAGGTTTCTTTATATGGCATACACTATTCTGAGTCTCACGATTTCCGTTATCCTTGTTCGCAGCATGGCTTCCCATCACCTCCAGCGTCGTTCGTCTAGCTGCAAGATAACCACCCAGATCACTAAGCACCTGACAGCGGTCCTCCCTGATATCATGACCCAGATGCACCAGAACATCATGGCTAACGTTAACCCTCCTCATCCCCTGCCTTCAGCTCCCGTTGTGACCTATAAGAACTTTACTGACGCCAAACCTACCAATTTTGATGGAACTCAAGGATCCGCTGCCCTACTTCAGTGGTACGAAAAGATGGAGAGCGTGTTTTTCCAAATTGAGTGTTCTAATGATAAGCAAACCCGATTCGCTACAGGTGTTTTTGAGAAAGGTGCTCTTACATGATGGGTCAAGGAAAAGTCGACCCGCGGTGCTGAAGCTGCCATGGCCTTGTCGTGGGACGAACTAAAAGACCTGATGACTCGACAGTTTTGTCCTCCAAACGAACTCATGAACTTAGAGGTAGAATTCTGGAACCTCAAATAGGAAGGTCATGAGCACATTGCTTACACCACCCATTTCAATGAACTTAGTGTGTTGGTGCCACCCCTACTTCGCGTGCCATCGACAAGTACATCAGAGGATTACCGAGAGAAATCCAAGACAATGTCCTCAGCAGCTCTCCTAAAGAACTCGGTGACGCCATTAACCTTGCTGCAACCCTCACTGATAATCATGTCAAAGCTGGGACTTTGAAAATGAAGGGTTCGAAGAAAAACACCGAGAAATCACCATCCGAACCAAAAGAAACTAAGCCTGAGTCATACAAACCTGCCTACACCAACCACAACAATAAACGCAGAAACTATGCCATAACCAACACAAACTCAACCCAAACCCAACTTAACAAAAATCCTTACACGGGAACACACCCTTTGTGTGACACGTGTAAATTCCATCACCACACTGCTGCTCAATACCGAAAATGTTCCAATTGTGATCGTTTCGGTTACCTCACCAACACATGTCGAGCACCAATGCATATCCAACACCACCCCTTCATCCCACAACCCGTCATTCAACCACTCCAACAATCATATGCCCAACCACCTGCCTCCACTCTCCCAACCCTACGAGCCTGCTATCATTGTGGTAGCCCAAATCATCTACGCAACGCATGCCCAAAACTCATTTATCAAATCCAAACCTACCAAAACCAAACCAATCAACTAAAAGTATATCAAGCCCAAACCTTCCAACCACAAGCCCAAGTCAATCAAGCACAAGCCGATCAAGCCCAACAAATGCAAGCCCAACCGATCCAAGCTCCAATTAAACCAAACCGATCAACCCAAGTAGGTCAAACCAGCCAAGGTACGCAAGGACGCGTATACATCAACGCCAATGATTTTCAGCTAAGAAATGATGGCACCGGCCCACACTAACCCTTTTACCCAAGGCCACACCTACCCTAGAGAAGACAAACACTGCGGACAACCTTCTTTTTCATTTGTAATTTTGTTATTGTTCTTTCCATTTGAATAATGTCTCCATGTACACTAAATTTTTAATGGTATTGGTGAATTTATGTTTGCACTTGATTGATCTAATTTACTGTTCTCACAAAGCACGACACACATTCCATACATTATCTATGGAATAAAATTTATTTAACTCTTGAATTAATTCAATCTAACGGCCTATGACCGGTTAACCCCAAACGTAAGCGTTAGCAGGAACCGGGACCATGTTCATGGTTACCTAATAGAAACTGTAATCACACTTTTGGCTGCCTATGACCGGTTTATTTTCAAACCGGGGCTATTTGTTTAGCTAAAGACATAGCTATCTAATAGGAGTCTCATGTACTTGTTCAATTTCTATGATTTGATATTATATTTGCGTTTTACCAATATCTCAATATGGACGTCTCAAACATAACCCCTCATTATGGTGGTTAAACTTCTCTAAGATTAATAATGCTAATATCTTTGCAGCATTATTTTATTTCTCCTAATTCATTGATAGTTTCTTGTGGTTATAATATGTTTTCGCGAATTTTAGTCTTTCATAACCCCGATGTTTCATGTATTTAACTTATGATGAATATTTCTCATCTACCATAATATCCTTAATACCAGGGGTTTTCTCTTGACTTTAATCCTCTGTTACTTTATTTCATCTTTCAACCTTCTGTTTGGATATTCTTTAGAATTTCGTTATTTAAATTTATTCAATTTTTTCTTTGGTTATTGTTAACCCTGACGTTACATTATTTATCTTGATATTTGACCTCAAGGACTTGTTTATATATTCATGTCACTCCCAATCCTTATAGTTTATTATTCTTAATTTAAAAAGCTTTCATATAAGAATTTATTTTATCCTAACCCACACAATAGGACGGATTATGTGGACCATCCGACGATAAAGGCAATTATGGGTCAACACGTAATTATCCAAGTCCACGCATGGAAGACATAATAAGTACGTTGTGTGCAATAACTCGAAACCTGTAATGATTTTGAAAGACAGGATAAATGCAGTATGATAAGGACATGGTGGATACGCCGTTGGTACATCCTATATATAAGTGTCCTTGCCATATTCCCATTTGTGGCGTCTTTCGGGTCATTCAAAGATCGACATTGGTGTTTTTGTTTAATTATGCATTAATAAAATTGGTAAAACTTTTAAACAACTTCATGTATTAGTTGTTTTCTTTTAAAATTTTATTTTTAATTTAATTTCGGGACGAAATTTTCAAAAGTTGTAAATCCTGTAACATTCATTACTTTTCAAACACGAAACCTGACCCATTTCGAATTTTCGGTTTTGTCGTTTTAAGGTATTCTTGTTTGTCATTAATCATTAATCGTTAATATAATAATTACAATGATATAAGTTCGTCGTTAGTTCGTTCTATTATTCTCGATCTCCAAATAGAGAAAAATGTCCAAGACAAATAACATTTCATTTATATATTAATACATTTGAAAGTCTAAGGGTTAAGTTGTAACTTTAAATTAAATTTGTTTTAAAAAGAAGATCAAAATACAAGGATCAAAATTGTAATTATATTAAAACAAACCCAACTCCCAGCTCACCCCTACCCCTCTTCCCGTTTTTTCCGGCCAGCTATGTCCAGCGACGGCTCCACAGTTCCGGCGAGCCTTAATCTCAAGCCAAAACGTTATATTAATATCAATTAACAATCACAACACTATTCTCCGTTAACATCAATCATTAATCGCTTTTAATAACGCCTCTTAACGCGCATATAATGCCGATTTAATACCCAACGGCCGGATGATTGATTAAAACGCATTAACATCAATTAAACATCCAACGGCTCGATTAAGACTACAAATAAACCATAAAAGTTCGTCTAAACGAGCTTATAACATCAAACTCCTCTAAAATTCTCTCCAAGTATTATAATTTTTGTTCAGCAACCGTGTTCCGGCCAAGCATCAGTTCGTCGTCAAAACCAAACAATTCCAGGTAATTACTTTAGGGTTATTAACCATTATTAACTGTTTAACAAAACCCCTAACATCAATTTACCAAACAATGAACGGATTAACTGAATTGTAATCTAGGGTTTATGAGGTTAGGGATGAACTTGATAGTTTATATAAATATAATACTTCTTATTCCTAAACTGAATAGATTCATTAGAGTAGCTGGTTAGTACTTGGTGTTGAGGAAACAAAGACCCGGGTTCGAAACCCGGGTCAGGCCGGTTTTTATACATTTTTTTCAATCCTTTCTTTTCACAAGCTTTATTAATTATAATAATTAAATAAATTAATTAAAAATCAAAATGAATTATATATAAACATTTTTATCAAATAAAACTTTTTAATAATTAAATATAAATTATTTCTCACTGTTATTTGTGCAAAACCGACTTCCAAACTTGTTAAACCATCAAACTTTAATTTATTAATTCGTAACTTTAAATGCTTGTTAAACCAATAAAAATCAACTTTGAACACATAAAGTTAACACGTACATTACAAACCTCGTATTTCTCGTAGTAATGTTAAATTATTAAGATATATTAGAATAACATTAAAATATTATTAAAATAACCAAATACTTTAAAATAGTAGAAATTATAATAAAATAATAATTAATTCCCAATAATTTATACAATAATTAACCTTATTAATTACATTAAATCGTCTTTAAATACTCGTTCTATTTTACTTATAGCTCGTGAGGTTCAAACGATTCGATTCACTTGACGCTTTTTAGCTTTTTACTTACTTGTTACTTCATATCAAAGGTGAGTTTTTATAACCTCTTTTTACTTTTACACGTTTTGGGGTGTAGCACGTCCAAACTTAGTTTTCTTGTGTCAAACTAAAATCACATGCGTGTTTTGTCTGTATTTGTTGTTTCATATTGCTTGTAAACTGTGTGATTATGTGCTAGTTGTTTACTGTTTTTGTTGGTAGATACACATACTCATATTGGGAGGGTCCGACGGGACGTACCTGCGCCGTCCATTTGTTAATGGCGATATCATACACATACTCATAATAGGAGTGTCCGACGAGACGTGCCTGCGCCGTCCATTTTTAAATGGCGGTATCATTATCATTATTTTATAGTCCAAGTAGCTCGACGAACGGGGCTTACTTAGTAGATTTGACTTATGTCAAGCGAACAGGAATATCATGTATTTACTTTTCATTTGCTATATGATTGAGACTATACATCCTGACTTGTGAATTTTACACTTTCGTATTATACATACGCAAAACTTTATGAATTCTCACCAACTTTAATCGTGCTGCAGGTTGAAGTCTAAGGATTGAAGACTAGATTAGTTGGACCATAAGGGTATTAGAAGTACAACATAATGAAATTCAATGTTTATCGTATTGTTATTTGATTGTGTATTTGTGATGTATTGAAATGAAATAAATATAATTATTGTCGCTTTAATAGCGTTACGAGCTTATGAGTGATCTGTACGTCACACCCAGGCGTATTCCGCTTTAGCCGGGGTGTTACATTCATCATCAAACCTAAGCATATTATTAACTTTCTTACAATGAAGAAAATTAAAATCCAAAAAATAAATAAAAAAAAACGAAAAATGTAAAACAACCATTCTCTCAAGCCATCAGATTGTTTGTTTATAAATGAAGGTTTCTCACGCATTTGACCTGAATTCACGGGTAAAGGTCTCACCAAACCCAGATAGCTCTTAAACAGGTTATAACATCTCATTATATTAAAAATAATGTCATAAAATATTTGATATAAAAATCCTATAAAATAGGGATATGCTAAAAATTAATATCCTATTTTATTTAAAAAAAAGATATTATTTATAATTAAGAAACAATTTTATAATAAAGAAAATAAAGGGTAATGGGTATCACCAAACCCAGATAGCTTTTAAACCGGATTATAACATATCATTTATTTGTGAAACCATTTTATCATCAAACCTCAAGTATATTAATTATTAACTTTCTTATGATAAATAAAATTAAAACCCAAATATACATATATAAATATTAAAAACGAATAATGTGAAACAACCCCCGTAATACGGGGGATGAAATCTAGTATGTGTATGTATATATATATATATATATATATATATATTAGACTTTGTTTAATATATTTTCATTTTTTTTATTTTTTAAGTCATACATTTCCCGTACCAGTATCTTGAAGTTTTGAGTTTTGCCGTAACCCGTTCCTGTATCGTCCTCACACCCGTTCTAGTGCTACATAGTTACACACTCAGAGATTGTTGTTATTAAACTTTGAACTAATATATTGAATTTCAATCATACATGGCAATATGACATTCACACTAATTGCTCTCCTTCAGGGACATTGTCATTTCATCCATCTAACGACACTACAAAATTTTTACAAGTCATACGCAAGCATCCTTCGATATGTAGACAAGAATCGTCCCAAAGTACTATGTGTGAGAGATTATTTATTTATTTTTTATTAGTGTCATTCTTTATTTTTTGATTTGTGGCATTCTTTGTTTTTTTTGTTTAGTAATTGAGTTGGATGCTTAGTGTGAGGTCAACTCTAAGACATTCATGGGGTGTTTTTTTTTTTTTTTTTTTTTTTGCTGTATGGTGGCTTTGTGGTTTCAACATCTTACTGATCTATTTTATCAATCACGATTACCCACATGTTGACTGACTAACAAAAACTTGAATGGGCTAACAACCAATAGCAAGACCTCATACCTTGGTTCTAGTTTTGCTTCCTTTCTGGGTTTCAAGTTGGTTTCGATATACAAAGAACATAAACAAACATAAATGGATCTAAATAGGTCAAAATATATAAATTTTGATCGAATATAACCAACTTGTTTATAATAAATTAACTTAAAACAATTAATTGCAAAAATATAGTTGCAAAATGGTTAAAAACAAAATTCTAAACAAACCCATGTGACACGCAGGCTAAAAGCTAGTACACCATATTTAGTTTGGTTAAGGATCAAAATGTTACTGTGTAAGAGCATTCTCAACCGATCCCCTATCCTCATCTCTATAATTACATTAAAAAGCACTACATTTTTCTCTTCTTTTTAATTAAATTGAAATTTTTTTTGTACTTTTAATCATTACAGTTTTCTTTCTACACCTTAAAATTTACAAAAAAAATCACTACCTTTTCCCTAAATTTACAAAAAATCACTACATTTTCTCTCTCCACCTTATAATTTACACTTACTACTACTCAAAACCCCACCCTATAATTTACAAACTCCTCTTACAAAATTTTAAGGAACCAGATGAGAATGCTCTAAATATACAAATTGTACTTTAGGTCGGTGAGAGAATCAAGATAAGTTATGTTTGTGTAGTGTGTAGTTGATTACACATAGTTCTCACCTATCAAGTCTTACAACTAAATTAACCATACCTAAACTGGAAGTGACTGTGTATTGAGTCCTAGAGGTGGCAAATGGGTTGGGTTGGGACGAACGGGTCATGGGTCAAAATGGGTTTGGATCGAAACAAGTTTGTGTTAGAATGGGTTAGGGTCAGAATGGATCAACCAAAAAATGGTTGTTTTGGTTTGGGTCAGAATAAGTTAGGGTTGGAACGAGTCAGAACGGGTTCAGGTTTTTTTTTAATTTATTTTTTTTAACAAGAATAGCGGCGGAAACATTTTAGTATTTTTAATTTTTTTGTTTTTTATTTGTATTTTGAGATATGATTTTTTTATTACTTTTTTTGAAATTTTTTCTAAGGGGTTCTCTATTAAGATCAAAAACCCCTCAAAAAATATTAAAAAATCATAAAAAAAATCATAACTCAAAATATATATCAAAAAAAAAAGCAAAAAAAAATTAAAATGTTTCCTCCGTTGTCCTCGTTTCATAAAAAAAACCACCGAGAAATCGAACCGTAACCGAAAAATCAACGGAAATGAAACCAAAAGCCAAAACCGAACCAAATCAATCAAAATTAAAAAAATCGATCAAAGCGAAACTAAAAAAATTGAAACCGAACAAAAATGGACAAAAACGAAACAAAAAACCAAAAACGAGTCCGGAATCGACCAAAATGAAACCAAAACCCAACCCGTCCTGTGTGAAAAATTCGTGTTGGCTTGAATCCTGAACCGAACCCGTTCCAATCTCAAACCCATTTCGTTTTGAAACTTGTATCGTGCGGAAACTCGTTCCGATCTGAAACCTACCACATTTTCTTAGGACGCTAACTCGCATCGACCCATTTCTATGAATATTTCGACCTATTTTGACCCGAAAATAACAAGATGAAATTTTAAATGACCCATTTTAACCCATTTAATTAAAATCTCTGACCCAAACCAATCCATTTAATTTTTAAAACAACTCAAATTAACCCATTTGAAATGGTTTGGGTCAAGATTACCACCCCTAAGTGTATTCTTTATTTTATAGTGAGTAAAGTGTCATTTTCGTCCTTGTGGTGTGGGGAATAATGCGAATTTAGTCCAAAAAGTTTGTTTTTTGCATATGGACCCTCCATGTTTCCCAATTCTTGCCAATTACATCCAAATCACTAACTCCGTTAAATTGAATCGTTAACTCAGGGGTAGACATGTCTTTTCACTCTTTCTTTATTACATGAGACAGTGCCAAAATCTTCCCTGAAGTTTGGTCACATTTGCTAATTTCGTCCAAAAATATTTTTTTTTCGCAATTATACCCTCGATGTTTCCCAACTGTTGCCAATTTCTTCTAATTTGTTAACTCGGTCTAAATTTAACATTAACTCAGGGGTGCTATTGTCCTTTTGCATATTTGTTTACATTGCTATTATTACGCTGAGCTAAACCCCTTATATGACTACAAATAAAGAAGAATAAACAAACGGATAATATATTGGATTCAAACATAGGAATCATGAAATGTTATATATGTCATCAAACAAACACATAATAACAATAATGTAAACAAACATGTAAAAGGATAGTAACACCCATAAGTTAACGTTGAATTTAGACCGAGTTAACAATTTGGACGAAATTGGCAACGGTTGGGAAAAATCGAGGGTCTACTTGCGAAAAAAATATTTTTGGACGAAATTCCCAAATATGACTAAACCTCAGGGACGATTTTGGCACTTTACTCATATAATAAATAAATAGTGAAAAGACATGTTTACCCCTGACTTAACGATTAAATTTAACAAGGTTAATGATTTGGATGTAATTGGGAAGAATTGAGAAACGTGGGGGGTCCATATGCAAAATCTAAACTTTTTGGACTAAATTCGCATTATTTGTCAAACCACAAGGACGAAAATGTCACTTTACTCATTCATAATTGAGAGTTTTTTTTTTTGAAGAAGTATGTGAATCTTCACCAATAAATTATTGGTGAGATCGAGGAAATTGTATTCATAATAGTAGATTTAATCGATACATACAACTAACAGAAAATCAACTTCCAGAACGGATCCAATTACATAGAGAGAAACAGATCCAATTACATAGAGAAAGGCAGATAAGCAGGTAATAAGTTGTGCTGCAACCTTCTTTCTAATGGCAAAACCGATCTTACTAAAAACAAAGCTATGGTTCTTTGATGCTGATAGTTTATAGTGCACGAGTCGGTGAACGCTTTTGAGAAACGCAATTGCTTTGGTGGTAAGGGACTTAAAGGTATCAAAAGTAAATGACTGAACTGTTAATAAACAAACTAAATATAAAGTTTTGCATTTATCATGGTTTTGAATATTTTTAATAGCAAGTTTTCTAAAACGGAAGATGCTAATTATACTAAACAAGGTTTTTAACCCGCGCGTTGCGACGCGCAGGCATGGTTGTATTTTAACTTTTAAGTAGTAGTTGTGTAGTTCGTGACACATTAACAGAATCAACAAAACAATTGCACAATTAGAATCGCCTTTATCCAACCAAATTTAGTCATATACATTTGGTTATTGATAGTATACAACAACAAAGTAACAATTGCACATCTCATGTACTTAATCCTACTTGTAAAGTCATCGAACTTTGAATACCATTGTGTTGATGCTTGCATTCATGACTAAGCCACATAATCATTAACCTTTGACGTTCTAACAGCTCATGTCAAAATCCTACTCATGAAGTCATTAAACTTTGAGTGCCATTGTCTTGATGCTTGCATTGACCAAGCCACATGATAATGCAGAAGCATTTATATTAGAATCTTTTATTTTGTTAGTTTATCTTTTATTATTTTGTGTTTATCATGTTTCCATGTTTATCTCTTTTCTTTGTTTAGTATAAATAGGGTTATGGTTTTTTAGTTAATTTGTTTTAGATATTGAATTTTAATTAATAAGAACTTTGTTCTTGGAACCTTTGGTTCAATTTTATCGTCGTTGTTAATCATGAGTCTCTCGAGCCATTGATCGCTTTCGAAACTGAATCAGTTGGTATCAGAGCTTTTGGTTCTCAAATGGCTCGATATGAACGTCAATACTTGTTTGCTTGTAGATTCGCCGACAGAGGCAACGACACGAGTGTTTTCTATTCATGTGCTCGTGGAGAAGATCGACATCCTACTCGCAGAGTCGCCGACCGAGGCAGCGGTGGAGTCTACTCCGACCCACGAGATCTTATGAAGATCAAATTGAGTCCGCGATCTTGATGAGATTGAACGGCTCCGAAAACGAGTCGGTAATCTCGAGTTACAACGGAAGATGCGTAAGGCGGAAACCGAGTTGAGCACCATCGTCTGGGACGAAGGTGACAACGGAGAGGAGCATCCGTTTTACTATCACCCACCTCAGTTAGAACGAACCGATCTGTCACGAATGTGTATTGGAAGATGGTCCAAAGTTTGATGAAGACGGAAGTAATTTCGATGAAGATGAATGTTTATTTGTGAAACATGTTCTTAACGGGTCACCCATGGAAACTGAATCTAGCACCATCGTAAGCGAACGAGGTGACCATGGAGCTACTGATGATGGAGTTGCCAATGGAGGTGAGGATGGCATGCACTCCATAGTAAACGTTGTAGGGCCAATATTCTATATTGTGTTTAGGATTGTATATGTCGTTTTAGTTTGCTTTTAGTCGGTGTATTACGTACTCGGTACGTTTATTTTGTAGGTTTATTATGTAAACTTTGGAGAAATGGGGACCCTATATAAAGAGTCACTTAATCCATTATTCCAACTAGAACTCTTCCACAACTCAAGAAACAAGCTTTTAGTAAATAAAGTTTTATCTCTCTCTCTCCATCTTCTTCTTCAACCTTCTAGCAAATAAACCAAACAGACTAAGATCCGAGATCCGAGTGTCGTTGGTGATTTCTACTAACCAACAACACAGATTGATCCGAGTCAAGTTGTGAGATCCATCTAGAGGACCTACAATTGGTATCAGAGCAGGTCGAATCTTATGATTCAACTTTGTTCTTGATATTCGGGTTCTATTTCCGCGATTACCCGAACCAAGACGTTAAAGACCCGTTGAAGTTTGAAAATAAAGTTGGAAATAAAGTGGGAAATAAGCGTGTTTGAAGCTTCTCCTTGTAGATCGGGATGTTCTGGATCTACAAGTGTCAGATCTGGGTGTTTCGGGGACCGGTCCGGCACGCACCGAAATTCCGGTGAACCTACGGTTCTTCTCCAACGATGACTCCAGAGATTGAAGATATACATCAAACTCCGACATGAGTGTCGGTTATCTTAATTTGTCAAGGAGGTCGGTATTTCGATGAAGAGTATAACAAAAAAAAATTTGCGGCAGTTGCCGCTTCTGGTGGAGACCGGATCTGAGGTCTACGGCTGATGTCACCAGGGTTGGTGTGCAGGGTGGTAACATGGCGGCAGCCCGACGGGTTTTTTTTGTAGGCTGGTGGTTAGGTGGTGACGGTGGGTGCCGAGCTCCGGCAGGTTTTCCGGTAGCGGCGTCGTGGGTAATGGTGGTGGATGACAGCCATGTTGTGAGATGATGATGATGATGATGATGATGATGATGATGATGATGATGATGATGATGATGATTCGGAATAGGAGGAAGACGGGTCAGAGGAGGAAGAAGGGAAGATCTGGGATGAGTAGGGTAGCAGCGTTTTATGGTTGGTCGGCCGGAGCTCATTTTTCGGCGAAGGGAACCGGTCACCGGTGGTATTGATGGCGGCTGGTTAAATCATACGCAAGGGTTTTGGTTTTTGAAATCTCCTAGGGTTCTGGTTATTACATGTTGGGCTGGTGACTTTTCTTGGGCCTAGATGTGTGTGGGCTGTTTCATCATATCAACACATACACCAGCAAATTATGCTATGGGCTGTTGGATCATTAATTAGCCTGCTCATACAAAGGTAATTCAACTATATGAAATAATTAATTGAGCCGCATAATTACAAGACACTTTTGGCCAAGTAAGTCATTTATTTTTCGGTGTTGACCAAACTGAAGAAAGTCAAATTTGTTCGGGTTTTGTCTTGTTTAACCGTGTTCAAAGCTTGTTATTTCTAAGGCGTTCAAGAAGTTGGATCCGAAAGGTGAACTTCGAACGAATTAATAAGTTTTGTTCATTTGATCATTGAATCCGGTAATTCGAGATCGATTTGTAGATATTCGAGCTCATCTCATGCCTATATACAACTTAAGATCCGAAGAAGCGAGAACTACTTCAAGATTAAATATAGGTGGGGTCATACCTTGAGTGGGTGAATTGAAATGAAGAGGCATCGATTTATCGGGTGATTTGTGAAGATGCGAGACACGGTGAGACAAAGTTTTGAGATCAGAAGTCAAGGGGGTGATTGTAAGGCCAAAAATGTGACTTGCGATATCAAAGTACGAAACACGTTATATATTTACGGTCAAGTAAATAATTAAAGTGGGCGAGAATTTCGGACACGAGACGAGAGTTTCGACACGCGTTTAACTTCAACGGGAAAACTTCTAGATTATGTGTTAGGCTATAAATAGGAACTTTGTATTTCATTTTAGTGTGTGTTTGTAGAATCATCCACCCAAGGGGAGCTCACCTTGGGTGGGTCAGTTTGTTTATGAATATATCAAATCTTTAACCGACAACGAGATCGTTCACTTATATTATCTTTATATTATTTATGTTCGGTTGTTTGATTTACCGCACCCGTCTCGAGAGTTTATCAAGAACAAAGCCGTTCGTTGTCGGATCCGGTTTTGGGACCTATAATTGGTATCAGAGCCAGGTTGAGGGACTGAAACAAATCATTTACAAGTTCTGGGACTTAAACAAATCATTTACAAGCTAAGGGACTGAAATTGGGAGGGCCTATGAACGATTTCTTCTTGACCCTCGAGAGGGTCTGTGAACGAATCTTATCGTTCTAAGTTTTGTGCAGCTATACATGGACAGGTAGATCAAGATCAAGTCTGCTCAGAGTTGCAGATGCTGAAATGCTTAAAAGAAAAGAGAACGTGAAAGTTGGTGATTGAATCTAAAGATGAACTGATTGTTTCTGAAGACAAGGAAAGAAACCAGTCGGCTCAAGAAAGTCAACAAAAGAAAATTAGATGTCGAGCCTCCCGCATCTGATGTTTCTAAAATTTGCTGTTGCCGATCCTTCCCAGAAAATAAGATTGAAGTTCAAGTCTACAAGACTGGAAAATAAAGAATTGTCCGAGATCCAATCTGGTTCAAGATCCTGGATCAAGACACGTACTAAGTTTCAAGAAATAAAGACGAAGCAAAGAACTTGACGAAGGTTCCTCGACATACTCAATCCTATAGGGAGATTGTAGGGCCAATATTCTATATTGTTTTTAGGATTGTATATGTCATTTTAGTTTGCTTTTAGTCGGTGTATTACGTACTCGGTACGTTTATTTTGTAGGTTTATTATGTAAAATTTGGAGAAAATTATATTAATATATTCAAAACCCACCCAACCGTCCCTACCCCCCTCGTTTTTCCGGCTAAAACTCCAGCCACGGCGGTGGCGGCGCCGGAGGCCCCAAACACCCCTCAAAACTCGGCTTTAATTCAGTTAAATTATATACAAATCATTAGTCTTCGATATTATATCATAAACAACTAATTAATTGTGTTTTAACGTTCTAATCATCCGTCAATCGAGGCCGTAATGAACGCCGGAAAATCCGGAAATCGCACTAACGGATTAGCGCGTACACGCTCCAATTGAGTGTATAAATAGAGGCTTAGGACTCATTACATCTCGCTCATACTTCTCTTTCTCTCTAAATCACTCTATAATTCCCGTAATTATTCGTCCAATATCCGAACTCCGGCAAGCTCAGTTCACCGACAAACCTTTAAGTTTTCAGGTAACTAATTCATGATTTTTAATCATTTTGTACCGATTAACGATAACCCTAACATAAATTGATCAAATATTGAACGGTTTAATCAAATTGAAAACTAGGGTTTATAGGGAAGAAGATGAAGTTTAAACCATGTTTATATTGCTTCTGTTTCTGTTTGTATTACAACATTGGCTCATGGTCTGATGGTTAAGTCCTTAAGGTATTAAACCATAGACCCGGGTTCGAACCCGGGCCATGGCAGTTTTTTTTATGTTTCCCTTTTTTTTTAGGCCTAGGATTATTATATAAAAATCAAATAAATTATCTAAAAATAAATCATACTAAATCAATAAAATCATTTTTAAACTAAACAAAGTTTTTATAAATAAGGTATAACTTTTATCTTATCATTTCCCATGTAAAAACCAACTTTCTTAAACATTAGCCCGTTAAAATAAATTCGTTCGTTAACTTTGAGTCATTAAACCTTATTCCATTTGCTATAATTCGTTAAACTTTATTTAACTTTTAATTCGTTACAATCGTTAGAAACTAGTTAAATTCGTAAACTTTAGCCCGTGCCTTGCAAATGTCATATTTCTCATATTAATGTTAAGTTATTAGGCAAACGCTTTTATTTTCTTAAATAAATAATACGTTTCGTGAAATCATTAAAATTAGATTATATTGCGATTCGTTAGCCTTAACTCGTCAACTTTAAATTGTAAATTTCAATTCGTGCTTCGTATTCTCCCATATTAATGTTAAATTATTAATTTAGTAATATTAAAATAATATAAATTGTTAAAACCCGTTAAAGCTTAAAAATAATATTAAATTAATTCATGCCTTAAAATAATAATTATTTTCAATAAAACTAGACATAATAATCCCGATAGATTGGTCGTTAAATTTCGTATTTATTTATTTATTTATAGTGCGTGTGGATCGTTCGTTTCGGATTCTTTAACAAACCTTCGTTGCTTTGGTTTCGTTATTGTGCTTTCGGCTTTTTATTTCAAGATGATCTTCAATTTCGAGGTGAGCTTCTCACGCCCCCTTTTTAACACTTTTACTTTTGGGGGTAGCATATATATCCTACTAAACGCAAATCGATTTTATACTCAGCTATTAAACTGCAATTCATATCGTGGACTTGTGTGTTATATGTGCTTACTTGATTATGTGCTCAGCAAGTGATTGTCTCAATAAGTACGATCATACGCCCCCCTTTGCACTCAGGACCATTTTGTTATGAGTTGAAAAGGGACCCCCGATCCGAGTACGTTGGCTGTGGCCAACTGGAAAGAACATTGCATACGAAGTGGTTTAATTATCACAAGTTTCATGGAATTGCAAGATTTTTATGTATTTATTCAAACTTGTGGGAACTCACCAACTATTAAGTTAGTTGACCGTGTTTTATATATATGTTACAGGTACAAACATTAGAGGATGATACTTGGAGAAGACACTAGAATTAGGTTATTGAAACAAATGGATAAAATGTTTAGTTGTATTTATATTTTCTTGTATTTCTTGTTTACGAACTTGGTATATGATGTTTAAACCAATTAATGATAATATTATCACTTAATAGTGTCACATGTGTTTTGAACAATCTGTACGTCACACTCAGGCGTTTCCGTTTTAGCCGGGGTGTTACATGAGATCCATCTAGAGGACCTACAAACGTAACTGTTGGTATTGAAAGTGGTAGTTCTACGGTGGCGGCTACCGGTGATAGCACGGTTGCTTCTGGGAGTTATGGTGTTGGTTTGGAAGCTCCATTAATGCCGACAAATATTGTGGAAGGTTTGAATATTGCGAGATCTCCTACGGAATTGAATTCGCAAAATATGGGATCTATTAGGAATGCAAATTTTAAAAAAGATGAGAAGATTGAGGTTGCAAAAAAATTGGAATGCAAAAAAAATTGGAAGCTCCGTATCACGTGTTTGGATGTTAAACCGCGACCGAGTCAAATATATTACTTGGGGTGACTCGGGGTGAGGAGGCTCGTGTTGCGTGATTTTGTTTTATTAAACTGTGACCGAGTCAAATATATTACTTGGGGATGACCCGGGGTGAGGAGGCTCGTGTTGCATGATTTTAACGGTTTTGTTAAACCGCGGTCGGGTCAAATATATTACTCGGGGAAGACCCGGGGTGAGGAGGCCCGTGCTGTGTGAAAAGATGTTTAATGTTTTATTCACTCATGATTTGGTTAAGAAAGGCTATTTATGATTTTATGGTCTCATGATTTCCACTATATTTCATACTTATGGAATTTAAATTTTTAATGAATGTCGTTTATGAAAATTTGAACTCACTCAGCTCAAGCTGACTTTGTGTGTATGTTAGATTGACTTTCAGGTTAAGAAGTGGATGCTACCACTTGGACGTGCTGGATGCTACTCGGGAGGTTGAAGGCATTTCTGGTCGAGGAATTCAAATAAAACAAATATTTTATTTACATTTGATTTTGGACACATGTACCCGTGTTTAGGATATTTAAATACTTACACTTTTTCCGCTGTTATTTACTCTGAACTGGTTTTAAATAAAACGAATCGATTGGTTTTAAATTTTTGTGAATTTGTGGAGGTGATTACCAACTGTAGGATTCCTGGGATTCAGGGTCTTACAAACTGATCGAAGACCACACGTGTAAAGGAAGCGCGCTAAACAAAGTAGACATGTACGTCGTGCAACATACTTTGTACCATTGATGAATAGTTAAAGTTGTGAGAGAGGTGAAACTTGGTTTTTAATATATATATATATATATATATATATATATATATATATATATATATATAGTATAACTTCACCTCCAAACATTAAATTATTTGTTAATAGTTCAGACTCCACAAAACAATTTGATTGCACGCTCATCCACGTAAGTTGGATTTTTAGCAAACGATTCAAGAACTTGAAATGATCAAATGGCTTGAATTTGGGAGGATGTTCATCATCTACAAATTCTTCCGGGATTTCCACTGCCCCGTTCTTAAATGTGAATAAGGCTATGGAATACCTATCTTCTTGCCCATTCATGACCACTCGATGACAAGGTGATCTCAGTTTACCGCTACTCATGCCTAAATACACAAACAAATTAAATCATCAAGCATACCGCAAAATTTGATTGCAGAAAGTATCACATCCTTTGACTATAAAAATGAGTCACTAAATCACATCTTTAGAGTATATGAAAAACACAACCTCGAATACTTTTTAGGTTATCAATGTTTCTGTTCACTTAGACATACTGATGAGGAATTGATCCGAAAGATAGCATAATAGTGAAACGCTGATTAGAGTTATCAAGGGCTAAATCAACAAAAAAAATTGACTTTGAAATAGGCCCAGTTTGTTGTAGTGAACATGACTAAAATATGAAAACTGAAATAGATAATAACTTGGGCTACGAGTAGAGTTATGGCCCAACTATCGAACTGGATCTTATTTAATCGTTGAAACTTTACCCAAATTAAACCGATTTTCATTTTATTTTCCCTTTTTGGTCGAAAACTCGAAATTCAATAATGAATATAATTTATGCATTTGTTTAAGTCCTAAAATCATTATTTAAATGTCCTTTTTTAATTTTGTAAATTTGGCAGTACCTTTTAAATTTAGAAAAAACTTATAAAAAGGATCTTCATGTAATGTTTCAATCATTCAGTTTTATATCAAATTTTTTATAAATTTATTTTTGTTTATTTTCTTGTTTCTGCTCTACATCATGTAGAAAATAAGTTTTAAAAGTCAGAGATTTTACTCTCATTCAAAATACCATTTAAGTAATTACATCTATACATATAGGTGAATTCCTTGTGTAGCTAAAAGCTATTTGTGATGCAAAAATATGTCACATGACTATTAATTAGTAATTAGTTAGCTGATAAATTCTTTTGCAACACTTGTTTACTAAAAAGATATATATAACAATCACCATATCTAGATGAATAATAATAATAATATTGTAATTTTACCATGAATGCATCTGTTGCCATGACAACAAAGGATGATGGAAGGTACTCAATTGTCACCATTTCATCATCGTCTTTTATCTGAACCTTCAATCCATCCACAAGATTTTGATTAAGTATACTCAAAAAGTGTTTTGTCAGTATGAACTGAAGCCATGTCAATTTTGATCTGCAACTTTAGAACTTCATCTACGGTCATCAATGGCAGATTCAACAATTAACCATAATTAACCATTTAAACTACACAGGAAGCTTTGGATCCGTATAATTGACACTGTTCAAGCTTCAATTTCATCGATTATCCATGAAATCCTTACAAATCTGATAAAAAAAGAACCCGATGAACATAAAGAACACGAATTGTAGCGTATCACGAGCAACCTCCGGCTCTGATACCAATTGTGAATACGTTATACTAACGTTTACGAGCCAGGAATCTAGTCGCAAATCGATACGTTAAGCTTGTGTTCATACATTAATGGAGATCGATACATTAAACCTGGAGAGAATCTGGCATGGTAACGGTACATTAACATAAATATGGCACATACCTCTATGCTAAACTACTATGGATGGCCTATTTATAGGCTGGGCTCATTCGTTATGTGAATACGTTATACTAACGTTTACGAGCCAGGAATCTAGTCGCATATCGATACGTTAAGCTTGGTTCATACATTAATGGAGATCGATACATTAAGCCTGGAGAGAATCCGGCATGGTAACGGTACATTAACATAAACATAGCACAGATCTCTATGCTAAACTACTATGGAAGGCCTATTTATAGGCTGAGCTCATTCGTTACACTGTAGTAACGAATGAGCCTTTTCATTCGTTAAAATTCCTAACGAATAAGTCTTTCCATAGTCCCATTCGCTAAACACCATTAGCGAATGGGTATACATTAACCATTGAGCCGCCATTCGTTACACTGTAGTAATGAATGGGCTCTTACATTAATGAATAGCCCTAGTCTTTAACGAATGAGGCCTCATTCGCTAAACATGCTTAGCGAATGAGCCTTTATACATTAATATAAAGACTAAACTAGCCCTATCCTATTCGAACAGCTGCGGACACCAAAATCCGTGCACTTACAAAAATTTGCAATTAATTTAGAAATAACTGGTAATGTTCAATAGAAAAATTGTGAATATTAAAGTGCTCTAACATTATAGATAGTGGCTTAGAGTATTATGAAAAACACACTTTTCTTGATGCATGATATAAAAGAATTTGTTGCCCATATTCAATTGTGTTGCAGATTGAATTCACTTTTACAAAAGAAAAGATTGTTAAAAAGGGGATCACGGCAGAGACTCATTTTCAGAAATTACGGAAAACTACAAAAAGCGTCACAGACTGAGAATTGGATTTTTATTTGTATTATTTTAGAGACAACTGGGACCATTAGAAAGATGGGTGGCAACTTCAAGGAAAAACTAAAAGAGCACGGGGACTTGATGCTGTAATTGATATCATAAGGGAATGCCATGGTGTTATGGAGGTATGATCTCATAATTATCTGCAGGGATGGTTAATAAATACATTCATCTCCGACACCCGAGTCAAAAGCAACTGTTAATCTAGAAAGCCCGTTGCTTTTGTTAAAGTGTTTGAAAATCTTTGAAAATGCTACATTTCTTAGTACCGATAATCAGGTAATGCTCATAATTATGAATATAAGTAAAAAAAAATATTGTTAACATGGAATGCATTGTTTCATAATGCAGAGTCATTTGCTTGGAGTAGAAGATGATGACTTTGATTATCGGCATGTTTCTCAGTCTTCAAGAAAACTTAATTCTTAGTGTCATTAAGATCCTTTCGGTTACTAATCTTTATTCATATCTTTTTTCATTTTTAATATCTAATGAATTTAACTTATTTTGCTTTGTTTTCTTAATCTTTTTTTTTTCTGCTATCGTTTCCAGATGTTTCCTTATTAAAAGAATCGTCATTCGGTCTTTCAAATGGGACTGCTGTGGCTGATTACAAAGGTATTTACAAACTGTTATTAAACTAATTGATGCATTATTTGTACATAATATTTCAATAACTCAGTTGTTTTATTGTATAATATCTGGTTAAATAAGTCAAACTGGACCAGGTAAAAATTACTGTAACAATAAAGTTTCTGTAATTATATTTATCACAAAATTTTTATAAAATGCACAATTGTGTTTACAGGTCAAAATTTTTATAAAAGGATAAATTTTGAATTTAACCAATTTTTGATTGACTTTGTTTTATCTTATTTTTTTAACCAGCAGTTGACAAGACAACAATGAGATCATATGCATTAGTTCTTCAATCGAGAATTGCAGTATGGATCAGGATGCATCCTAGAAGACTTCTAATAAAAGTCAAAGTTCGTTTCAAAATAAGCAGGTTTGTCAACATCCGATCCGGGTTCAATGGTTTGCCAAAGACAAAACTGAAATCTTCCAACTTACAAATCGACAAAAGTAGGTAAAAATGCTGGAAGCAGTCAACACGGTATGCATGACTTTGAGGAAAGTTCCTTTTGGCATGAGGACCCATTTTCATTTGATGGAGATATCGATTCACTACAACCAAAGTATTCAACTTCCAAATCAACAAAAGGAGGTAAAAAAAGGTGGAACTTGCCACGGTGTCAGAAAAGCACTTCGGTATTTGAAGAAGATGGAAGTCAAGAGTCAGATTTTGACCTAATGATGATGAGTCAACAAGATTCCACCAATGCGATACCCCGTGATTCTCCTCAAGCTTCTTGTTCACATGTGAACGATGATGAAAAGTTCAGTCTTTTAGCTGGTTGCCTTCTTGCAGCAGTCAAGGTAAAAACACTTTATTTAATAAATGACCATTTTACCTTTATTTTTCTAAACCTTTAAAAAGGGAAAATTCCTAAAATAGCATATTTTAGAGAGAGAGTCTCCAAATTAGCCCTTTTTTCCTCAAAAACTTTTAGAATTTGGACTGACAAGACGCTTTGGGAAAAGATAAAAATAAAGAGGGAGCAGGCCAAATTTTGAAAGAAAGTCAGGTAGGAGACGAGATTTAAGGAAATAATGAAGGTAGAGTCCAAATTATTTTGTAATCTTGGAGCAAAAGTTCAAATTTTTTCAAATCTTTTTTATTCAAAAAATCGTCTTGAGAAACTGTTTTTTTATGTTTCCGACCTTTCTTGTCCATATTTTCAAATTCTTGGAAAAAGATATTTTGAAATCTCGTCTTGAGAGACGCATTTTGGATGAATTTGTTCTTAACATACGAGATTCTTTTCTTTCTTCCAACCTTCATGCTACACACACACACTTATACATACATACATACATACATACATACATACATATATATATGTATATACAGGGTTAGATTAAAATAAAAACCCACTTGAGTTGTGAAAACTCTAGAAACCCATTATCAACCACATGTTTTTAATTAAAGATTAAATCTTGTGGTCCACAATTAAAGTTAATAAAAAATGTTAACATAAATATAACCTTTTCTCTTTCCTAAAAACATATAAAAAATTAGTAAAAAATGTTAAAAAATAGCAAAACAATTTTTATTTTATGTTTCGATGTTTTGTATTAAATATTACAACATATATTAAATGTAGAAAAGAAAAATAAACGATGTTACATAGGGTTTTCACGGGTTTTCACAACTCAAGTGGGTTTTCATTCTATACTTTGCCTGTATATACATACATACGTATATGTATGTATACATATATGTATATATGTATGTATGTATATGCATACATATATATATATATATATATATATATACGGAATTTATATACACATAAATATATATATACACACACATACATATATATACGGAATTATACACATATATATACGGAATTTATATATACATATATATATATGCATGTATATGTATGTATATATAAGTGTGTGTAGCATGAAGGTTGGAAGAAAGAAAAGAATCTCGTCTGTTAAGAACAAATTTATCCTAAATGCGTCTCTCAAACCGAGATCTCAAAATCTCTTTTTTCAAGAATTTGAAAATATGGACGGAAAAGGTAGGAAATATAAAAAAACAGACTCTCAAGACGGGTTTTTGAATAAAAAATATTTGAAAAAATTTGAACTTTTGCTCTAAGGTTACAAAATAATTTGAACTTTACCTTCATTATTTCCCGAAATCTCGTCTCCTACCTGACTTTCTTTCGAAATTTGGTATGCTCCCTCTTTATTTTTATTTTTTCCCAAAACGTTTTGCCAGTCCAAATTCTAAAAGATTTTGAGGAAAAAATAGCTACTTTGGGAACTCTCTCTCTAAAATGGACTATTTTAAGAATTTTCTCTTTAAAATATCATATATGTCGATGTTTGACTTCAATTTCTTTTTTTAGTTAAATTCTTTTTACCTATTTTAATATAGCTTTTAAAAGAAAAAAACTCAAAAAAAAATAGTTTTCTAAAAATATATCATCAATGTCAATCAAAATACAAATAAAAAATAGGGTCTAAACAAATATAATGGAAAGGGGTAGAATGGTTGTTAAGTAAATATAATGGAAAGGGGTAGAATGGTGTTTTTAAAAGATTGGGTTTTGCGATTCAAAAAGGGGTAGCGGCTCAGCTTATTGCCCGCTTGCCTTCTGTTTCGATGTAATCCAATAAACAATTAATACGGCAATTATAATTGGATAGTACACCCCAAAATTAAGTAAATATACACTATATTTTTAGTTTTGGGTCGGTATATATGAAATCAATCCAAATAAATTATGACATTAATTGTTTTAAGATTCCGAGTCGAAATTAAGATTCGTTGCAGGTTTTGATGAACTTAACAAATGACAATCCCATAGTAGTGTTACATGATAACTTTCCATGAAGTTGCGTAACTCTGCAATTTTTAATATATCTTTATCATGCATTCTTTACTCTTGTTAATAGACATGTTGACTTACTTCTTATTAAGCTACTTCTTATAAATAATTTATTTTTGTATATTATATCTATCCCTTGTTTGTTCTAACGATAGGACTTGTCCTTTTATAAAAGTTTCCATGTTTGCTTGCTTATGATGGTATCAATCTCTTTGTGCAGTTAATATTGGTAAGGATCACTACTAAGTATAATCTTGCCTCTAAAGTAAAGTTATAGATTACCAATACTTTTTACATAATTTTGGTTAATGCCACTACTATACCCTCCACATAAGGTAGATTTCAAAATTGTAACTTTTCCTAATTCTGAACATGATTTAGCGTTAACCAAATGTGGATATCCATTCATATTTCGTATGACCCCGTTTAACCAAAAGTGAGGGAAGAAGGGCCTCCCATCTCCTCACTGGCTTGATAAATTGACAGGTACTCCAAACAGAAATATTGATAATGCTAAAACTGAAAAATTCAAGATGGCAAGTCTCCAGTTGCAAAAACAAACTAGAAAATAATTATCGACTCCTTTATCCAGTACTATAACAAACGGAACCACTAGCGACCAAATTCCCGTTGCATCCCTACCGTAACGCGCGGGCTTTTCTGCTAGTGTAAGTTAATGTTAATTTGGGTCCTTCGCAACCCACACTCTAATAATCTAGTTCCTTTACAATCACACATGTCGTCTCTATAGGATTCTTTCACAACACACTATCTAGCTCCTCCCGTGGCCCACTTAACTGAACAAAAAATTGTTGTCCACTGCCTATTTAAGAGATTTTTCTTGTGAAAATATTTGTACATCTAAGTATTTGTTTTAAGAACTCAAACTATTCTCGTATCAAGTTCTTAATTATTTAACTTCAATTTTTTAATTCTGTAAGCGCTAACGGTTCAATGAAATAAATCTAAAGTAACCTACATATTTCTAGCAATATATAGCATTTATCAACTAGTTATTTGATTATCCGAATATAGTTTCGAGTTGCAGTGATCACTTTCAGAACACACATGATAGTAAGCTGATTCGAGATGGCTAATCTCCCAAGATAGTGATCATTTGAGCGGGTTAGACTCCAAAGAAATAGAGAGAACAAGATATAATTTTACTTTGATAATTTTCTTCTTTACATTTAACAAAACTATGAGGCCTTTTATAAGGCTTACAAAGTGAAACGTGAATATGCATGAACTACTAAAAACATGGACATAGTGGAATTAAGAAACCAATCTAATAAACTGTAACTAAACATAATGCTAGTGAACATGAAGGTTGTGTTGTTGCATGGATGTCACGTGAGTGAGGATATGGCTACGTGGCTACGTATCAACACATCTCAGAAAAATGATCTTTATGTCAACACCAAGACAGAAGCCATCGCCTTCATGCGCACGTTATCAAATATCAGCATGGGCTTAGTAACTTCTAACGACCACATTTTTTAAATAATTAACAATGATTAATTACCAAAACAAGTTTGCAAAAACTAACATATTTTATTATTTAGAAATGAAGACATCTTTGTTTTTGTCCAGTATGTGTTTCAAACTCCAGAAAACAATTTGATTGCACGCTCATCCGTGTATATTGGATTTTTAGCATAAGATTCAAGAAACTTGAAATGATCAAATGGTTTGAATCTCGGAGGGTGTTCATCATCTACAAATTCTTCCGGGATTTCCACTGTCCCGTTCTTAAATGTGAATAACGCTATCGAGTACCTATCTTCTTGTCCATTCATGACCACTCGATGACGAGGTGATCTCAGTTTACCGTTACTCCATGCCTACAACACAAACAAATTAAGTCACTCATTACCAAGAGTTGCAAAATTTGATTGTACAAAATAGCACATCCTAAAAGTCACTAAATCCATTTTTCTACATCTTTAGAAAACAATGAATACTTTTCAATTCATCTATTTGACTATGTTTATGTTCACTTGACACACTGATGAGGAGTTGATCCGAAACTAGCAGAATTAGACATGACAGAAATAACTAAAACTTAAAACAGATATTAGATATTATCTTCTAAAAGGAAATAGCAATCACCAATCTAAATGAATAATAATAATAATAATAATAATAATAATAATAATAATATTGCAATTTTACCATGAATGCATCCGTTGCCATGACAACAAAGGATGATGGATGAAGAGGTATGCACCCGCCTTAACATCGAGCGGGGCGGGTCAACCCACAAGATATAGACAAGAGGCTTGAAATCAGGATGTCATGAAGACACAAAGCCAAAACCTATGCGCGTGGCGCATATCACATATGCTCACGCGTCACATATGCTCACGCATCATATATGCTCACGCATATCACATCTGCGCGTGGCGCATCTGCGTGTGGCGCGTATCACATATGCTCACGCATCATATGCTCACGCATATCACATCTGCGCGTGGCGCATCTGCGCGTGGCGCATATCACATATGCTCACGCATATTACATATGCTTGCGCATATCACATCTGCGCATGAAACATCTGCGCGTGAGAATAAAGAGAAGACCTCGCGCATCCCCAGGATAGGCGCATATCACACATGCACATAATCAACCACGTCCTTATCCAAATCAGGATAAGGACAACCATGATTGTGCTCATCAGACAACCTTCCAGAAGGTATCCTTTAAGGAATAAAGAATATGCTGATGTTGACAGCTGCCAATGAAGGGTGGACAACTCAGCAAAACCCATGTGCTACCACGTGATTGCACATGGGTCAGGTGAAATACCTTGGTCGGAGAATAATCAATGAAAAAGCACCAGGTGTCCTAAGGACACGTGGCGCGAAGCAATAGGAGGAGGCCAAAAAGGCCCTAATTGGGTCTGAGCCCAATCATTGGAAACCCTAACACTATAAATACCACACCACCTCCACAAGGGGAGGTAAGCAAAAAAATATATTCTAAGTCCTTACTCACTTTCAGATTATTATTATCTTCTCCTACAATATCTTATTCTCACACCGGAGGGTTACCCCAAAGAGGACCCCTCTGTCCCTTTCTGAGGGGTAAGTTCACGGTGCTGCTCGTTTTGTAGGTGGAAGAATTCATATTCCGGAGAACCATCGGTGATATATCACACTCATACCCGAGGAAAGTTGATCGTCTACCAGTAAGTCGATCCACGTTTCTTCAATGGAAGGTACTCAACTGCCACCATTTCATCATCATCCTTAATCTGAACCTCTAATCCATCCACCTGATTTTGATTAAGTATGGTCAAGAAGTGTTTGTCTGTATGAGTCACAGAACCCAAGTTACTCTCATCTGCTTTCGCTGGCCTATATTTCATTACTCTGAAGAGAGGAGTCATTGATTCATTGGACGATTCATAGTATTTCTCAACTCCATAGCTTTCAAATACCATCTTCCTCACCATGTGGTCTAGTTTTGAAACTAAATTTGCATAGGAATGCATAGTTTTACTGAAAAAGAGTTCATAGTTAATATATGATTATTATATATAACCAGTTGTTCAAAGAAAAAAGTTGTAATAATAGTTGATTTAGAATTTCCAAGGAATTCAAAAATACCCAAAATGTCCACTATAAAACCGTCAGTCCACCCGTTTTACAAATCCTAGTCGCCTGAATTTTAAACCAATACAATCAAACCATCTATCAGCTATTCGTTCGGTCCGACCATTTTTAAGCACATCCAATCATTTTTTTTTTAGTCCGACCGTTTTTAAGAAAATGTTAGAAACGCAGTTTTGATGGCCACAAATATAAGAGGGGGTATATCACATACATTTTGGGTGTTTTTGAATTCCCTTCTAGACTTACTTTTACAACATTGTGTGAAAGTACGTAAGTCGCTCGGTAGGGATGCAACTTTAGGTAACTTAGATTTTTTCTCGTAGGCCACCACCCAAACAACTTACCTTCTTTAATATACAACTTAAAAAATAACCTAAGAGCATGGGTAGTTTCCTTAATCACCTATTAATACAAAAAGTTCTATATTTGCATAGTTTATTACCTGAAATTTTCATTTCCTGATGGCCACATGAGGTTTGTAAAGCTTTGAACACTATCATAACTTGTAGCACACTCAATTCCCAGGCTTTCATAAAGAGGACGAGTATGAAAAGGGCCCAAGTAGCCATGGAAAGGCTTATCAGAAGTGTTCTTCATTTTGGTCTCCACCGGAAGATCAAATAGGGTTTTTAAGGCATCATATACTTCCTTCTTGGCTTCTTGCGAAAACCCTCCGTATATAGCCATGCAACAACCATACTCTTCAAGTGCTTGTCTCACTTTATGACTAGTCATGTTCCATGATTCCGTTCCAGGCTTCAAGTCTTCCATGTTAATTACGGGAAGTTTGGATTCTGATACAGAAACCATGATTCTGATGTGTGTGTGCGCGCGTCCGTGTGAGAGAGAGAAAGAGAGATGTTTTGTTTGTTTATTTGAGTATGTAGAAATATTGTGATCTTATCAAGCTTTTTTTATAAGGGAAATAGTGATGGTTTTGGTAAAACGTAGTTTTCTCTCTTTTTAAAGGTTTGTTAATTGGGCAAAACGTTGAACATATTTGTTTAATTCTTTATGAATAAACCAAACCATTTCATGACATCCACCCATTATTTATATAATTACTAGTTTTAGAGCCCGTGTCACACACACGATAATTTAAATTATAAAATTATAAGTAAAACAAATAATTACATAGTGTATATGAAAAAAAAATGTATTACATCTATGCTTGTATCTACATAATGTGTACATAAATTGATTTTATTTATATCATAAAATTATTTTTTAAAATGTACTTAATAAAGAAATGCTCGTGCAAAAACGTACCCGAGAATATTTCTTTCTATTGAAAAATTCATTCTCGGTGCCATATATGTACAATTGAAAGACTTTTGGTTATGAACCAATTTCGGAAATAAAGTTTCTCATACGATAGTAGTTCTAACCACTCAGTCTAAATACAAAAGGAGCGTCACCTTTATTGATATATTTATCAATTTACCACTCATTAAAGGGAAGTAGAACATTAAATTGTAACAATGGATGTTCTTCCAGAATGTTTTTCAGAGCTACACCATGAAAAAGATTTTGATAAGTTTCAGGGGGCTTCTTAATTTTGTCAAAATGATAACATAAAAAATAGCATGTTAACCCATCTAATTTTGTGAATATTTTGTTTCATTTTAGCATAGTTTTCCATGACATGTTTCCCATACAACGTTCTGATCACCATTGAAGGAAAAATTAATGTTAACATAAATATTTCAAAATTGATAAAAGTTAGAAGCATTAATAGGCATGGGGGTGGTATGTCGAAAGTGTTCGCAGTCTTTTCTTACATTTTAATAGCTGAGGGAAAAATAGTCAGTTTGCCAAATCCTAAACCTTTTGATTATTTTAAAAAATACTCTTAAAAATAAATTTTAACCATGTTTAAAATTCTAACTTTCATACTTTTGGCATTTCAAAGTCAATACTTTGAACCCATAACAAATTTGATGATAAATCTATTTTGCATTTTCAAACTTTTAAAAATACTCAAAATTTTCATTTTTGACTCTTAACAAATTTTGACCTAAATGTAGTTAACTTGTACCAAATAATCTAATTACCAACTTTTGACCCATAATATCAAATTTAAGTTTCATAAAAAAACCCGAAACAATTTTCATTTGAGAAACATAAATTTGTTGTTGATTTTTTAAATTCACCAAGTATTTTAAAATATGCAGTAAAATAATATGTTAATATTTGTATTTATAAAAATATATAGATATTATATAAATATAGTGTAAAAGGAAAGTGAATAATTATTGATTTATTACATATATTAGGGTAAATTAGTTTTGGAGGAAAAAAATTATGAGGAATTAATCAAAACATGACAAGTGTCCACATTTATTTTACTTTATTAGTATAGGTAGATTATGACAATGGGTCCACGATCTTATTACATGTTTTTTTATAATGACAGAACTTAAATCACTGTTGTAAAAGAAAACTACCAGGCCCTTTGTATTTATTTATTGTTATTTTTTTATGAAAGACTTAAAACGATGTATAGTTGACTAAGAGCTAATAGCATTCCCAATCGATCTTTTATCATCTCTATAATTACACTAAAAAACACTATATTTTTTTTCTTCTGTTGAATTAAATAATATATTTTTATATTTTAGTTATTCCAATTTTCTCTCTCCACCCTATAATCACTACTTTTTTCCTAAATTTACAAAAAATCACTACATTTTCTTTCTTCACTCTATAATTTACACTCAAATCCCAACCCTATAATATACAAACTCCCCTCACAAAATTTTGAAGAACTGGATAAGAATGCTCTAACAAATAGTTTTAATGAATAAAAGAAATGTTTTAAATATCTATTATATTATATAATATACATATATTAATGATCAAATCAATATCTAATGTTTAGGTTGTTCACTATGGAGGGGCTTTAAAGCTCCTTCACGTTATCGTCACGTATGAAATGGGGTTTCGAAGCCCTTCTTCGTAGCGTCCCATTGTGGTTTAAAGCTTATTTGCCGCCACAATATATATGCACACACACACACACATATATATATATGTATCAATGTATGTGTGTATGAGAGAGAGAGAGAGTGAAAAGCATGATGGCCCCCCAAAACCCCCATACAGCCGGTCTTCAGGAGGATCGCCCCCACCCCTCGGTGGTGTTCCCTTTCATTATCGCCTCAAAACGGCCCTTGTTAACGCCCATAGCGTGGAGCGTACAAATCTTAAACAAATCTTAAGTCAATAGGAATCAAATACAAATAATACAAAATTATTTCAACCCTAGTTGTGGTTCAATTAATCCTCTGCGATCAATGTATGCCCACTATTTTCATAGACCTCGGGGATCTGCTTTCTTCCTTTTAGGCAGGTCGCTATGGGCGAGTTTGGGGGCGAGGTTGGGGCGCCTTCGGGCTGGTACACCAACGAGGGGTGTTCTCGAAGGGGCGTCCAGGGGGTGGCCTAAGATCGTTGCCTTAGTGACGGGTGTGGGTGATCGATGTCGAAAGGTCAATCAAAAACATTT
>NW_027498865.1:0-54795 GCF_021521415.1 Bidens hawaiensis | reverse complement strand
GTCTAAGTATGGATACCGAGCAAGGTAAGACTTCCCAGCAAGGTTTTACTTGTCCTCGCAAGGTATTTTGCCTTCCAATAAGGTTATCTTCTGGAACTCCTCTTATGTTTTAAACCAAGCAAGGTTCACTTTGTCTAGCTAGGTAGTTCTTCAAGTAAAGCAAGGTTTGTTTTCCTTGCAAACCCTTGGCCCAAACCAAGCTAAAACTAAATCTAGCAAGTTTTATTCTTAATAAACAGTGTTCCCAGCAAGCTTGAATGGAGCTGATCAAGAAACATCTTAAGGACTTCTACCTAGAAAGGTTCAACTCCTAGCAAAGCTACGGTGTTACCAGCACACATCGATTTGCTTAATAAGTTAATATTAACAAAGAGTTGAAGGGATTCCTAAAGAACAAGTTTGCTGGTGGGACTATATCGAGCAAAGTTTGATATGGTCAAGAGGATTGAATTCTGCTAGGTGAATAATTTATTTGTAAAATATTTTAAGTAAATTCTGCTCGGAGAACTGTTTCCCAACACACTTCATGGTTACAAGGTCTGCTCGACAAAGATACATGCTACAAACCTTGCCCGAGGAACTGTTTTACACTTGGCATTTATTGTAATATCTGTAATTATGTACGGAAGATTTGGGTTTCTAGATATGGAATGTCAGATGTCAGGGCAGGCCTATAAAAGAAATATTTATGGCACACCTGATATTGAGTAGAAGTCTAAAAGAAGATTAAAATCATATAAATCTCTCTTAAAAGGCGAAGTATGGATACCGAGCAAGGTCAGACTTCCCACCATAGTTTTACTTATCCTAGCAAGGTATTTTGCTTTCCCAATAAGGTTATCTTCAAGAATTACTCTTAAGTGTTAAACCAAGCAAGGTTCACTTTGTCTAGCAAGGTAGTTCTTCAAGTCAAGCAAGGTTTGTTTTCGTTGCAAATCCTTGGCTCAAACCAAGCTAAAACCAAATCTAGCAAGGTTTATTCTTAATAAACAGTGTTCCCAACAAGCTTGAAGGAAGTTGATCAAGAAACATCTTGAGGACTTCTACCTAGCAAGGTTCAACTTCTAGCAAAGCTACGGTGTTACCAGCACACTCCGATTTTCCTAATAAGTTAATATTAAGAAAGGGTTGAAGGGATTCCTGAAGTACAAGTTTGCTAGTGGGACTATATCGAGCAAAGTTTGATATTGTCAAGAGGATTGTAGTCTGACAGGTGAATATTTTCTTTGGAAATTTTTTTATGTAAAGTATGCCTGGAGAACTGTTTCCCAAAACACTTCATGGTTACCAGGTCTGCTCAACAAAGATATATGTTGCAAACCATGCCCGAAGACTTATTTTGCACATAGCATTTATTGTAATATCTTTAATTATTTACGGATGATTAGGGTTTCGAGATATGGAATGTCAGATGTCAGGGCAGGCCTATAAAAAGAAATATTTATGGCACACCTGATATTGAGAAAAAGGCTAAAAGAAGATCCAAATATTCTAAACCTCTCTGAAAAGGCTAAGTATGGATACCGAGCAAGGTAAGACTTCCCAGCAAGGTTTTACTTGTCCTCGCAAGGTATTTTGCCTTCCCAATAAGGTTATCTTCTGGAACTCCTCTTATGTTTTAAACCAAGCAAGGTTCACTTTGTCTAGCTAGGTAGTTCTTCAAGTAAAGCAAGGTTTGTTTTCCTTGCAAACCCTTGGCCCAAACCAAGCTAAAACTAAATCTAGCAAGTTTTATTCTTAATAAACAGTGTTCCCAGCAAGCTTGAAGGGAGCTGATCAAGAAACATCTTAAGGACTTCTACCTAGAAAGGTTCAACTCCTAGCAAAGCTACGGTGTTACCAGCACACATCGATTTGCTTAATAACTTAATATTAACAAAGAGTTGAAGGGATTCCTGAAGAACAAGTTTGCTGGTGGGACTATATCGAGCAAAGTTTGATATGGTCAAGAGGATTGAATTCTGCTAGGTGAATAATTTATTTGTAAAATATTTTAAGTAAATTCTGCTCGGAGAACTGTTTCCCAACACACTTCATGGTTACAAGGTCTGCTCGACAAAGATACATGCTGCAAACCTTGCCCGAGGAACTGTTTTACACTTGGCATTTTTTGTAATATCTGTAATTATGTACGGAAGATTTGGGTTTCTAGATAAGGAATGTCAGATGTCAGGGCAGGCCTATAAAGAAATATTTATGGCACACCTGATATTGAGTAGAAGTCTAAAAGAAGATTAAAATCATATAAATATCTCTTAAAAGGCGAAGTATGGATACCGAGCAAGGTCAGACTTCCCACCATAGTTTTACTTATCCTAGCAAGGTATTTTGCTTTCCCAATAAGGTTATCTTCAAGAATTACTCTTAAGTGTTAAACCAAGCAAGGTTCACTTTGTCTAGCAAGGTAGTTCTTCAAGTCAAGCAAGGTTTGTTTTCGTTGCAAATCCTTGGCTCAAACCAAGCTAAAACCAAATCTAGCAAGGTTTATTCTTAATAAACAGTGTTCCCAACAAGCTTGAAGGAAGTTGTAACGCCCTGGAATTTGACTGGTAGACAAAAATCAAGGAATCATCGGAAACTATACACTTTGGGGTTCTGGACGATAAGTTCGGAACCCATATCATTGGAGAAATCTGCTTTTATCATTTGAAATGTTTATTTTATAAAACGACATTTACGCCTGGAAAATATTAATTTTTATGCTTTTGAAAAATAAAATGTTCTTATTTAAAAAAAAAAAAAAAGATTTTAAATAATTATTCGGAAAATGGTTTATAAAGGTTTTGCTGAAAAAGTTTTAGTTTGTTTAAAAACTTATGAACTCGACTAGTCTTGACCCGTCGGTAGCCTAAACCCGAACCCGAGTCACCCGAGTATTTAAGCGGAAAATCAAGTATTCTTACACCATCTCTTTCATTTCCACCAACACTTCCCACCCAAACACTCCCACTTCTAGAGAGAGAGTAGTGAGAGAAAGTCATCCAATCTAAGATTCGAGTCCACCAATCTGTTTATCGTTGTTGTCGGTAAGATCTTCTTGAAAATCATACGTTTTTACAACCAAAACCCGCCCCGAATCGAGCAAAAACTCCGACTTTTGTGTCAAGTGTGTTCTTGGTCAAAAACCGTCATTTTTGGTGTCAAAATGCAAGCTTTTGTGTCTAAAAGTACTAGGAATCGATACCCCTTTCAATCCCGAGCATTTCCATGTCAAAAACTTCGATTTTGGGTCAAAAATCTGGAAAATCTGGAAAACCCGTGGGTATCTCCGTCGCCCAGCTTTCAGTCGATCGAATCAGACTCATTCGATCGAACCAGTCGATCGAATCAGTCCATTCGATCGAATGTGTCGATCGAACCAGTCCAGTCGACCGAATAGGAAAGCAACCGAATGGTCTCCAACTCATTCGACCGAATGAGCTTCGTATTCGATCGAACGTCTGTCTATTCGATCGAATGAGTGTCTATTCGATCGAATGTGTGTCTATTCGATCGAATGTGTTCCTATTCGATCGAATCAGGTCAGAACCAAGCTGTTTCGTCTTTAAAACCTAGTTTTTGCTCGAGATCGTGTAAGGCTTACACTCTTAGACTTAAACTGTGTTGTTAACTTATTATGTCCTTGTCTAGACTTAGAGGATCGACGTTTGACAGCACCCGACCGCCCTAGCAACCACACCTAGTCAACAAGGTGAGTTCATAGCCCCCATTTTTCTTTTAAAGCCTTTCAAATCATTGGGGGTGAAAACATGGTAAATGTACACGTTTTGACAAAACACATTTATTCAAACATTACTTATCATAAACACTTGACAAATCTTTTGCAAACAATGAACATTGGGAAAACAAGTAATCATGGCAGGTTACGCGTACCTTAACTTTCTCGGAAGTTGTGTATGCATAATCAAATATTCAGGAGTAAATATGGGAATCACTCAGCGTTTAGGGAACATTGGACGTTTGGAAATCAAAGTCATGTACCCGTTATACTTTATCATGAAAACACATTATTCATTGGTCAGTCTTGTGATCGTGTGAACAGTGGCAATATAGGTCACAATAGTGCATAGGTTTGATCTCCAAGTGGTCGATTGGTAGACAGGCCGTCACTAGATGTGGGATTCTAAAGTGATCGATTTAGAATACACGTGACCTATGGGGTTCTTAAGTGTTCGATTAAGAATCCGAAGGATCTCTTAAGTGTTCGATTAAGGATCCGAAGGATCTCCTAAGTGATCGATTAGGAATCCAAGAGATACTAAAGTACGCTTTAGAATTCTCTCATGGTACCCAAAGTGATCGATTTGGGTTACCATCAAGGAAATCAAGCAGCATAGTGTGGTCTTGTGTGGGGTCGATGTCAGGTCTTGTGTGATCATTATGCATCATTATCATTTTTCATCATGGTATGGTCACATATGATTCTTGGGTATCTTATACATATATCCTTGATACCGTTCCTCCTGCATGCATGGAAACAATAATTGGAATCTTTATACGAAACTCTTGCAGATTCAGTTGAGATGATAAGCATACCAAGCATAGTAGGATAAGTTGTAGGAGTGGTGGGTTAGCCGATGGTACACCCTATATATAAACCCCTACAACTTAGCCTAGTATGCTTGTGTAGGGCTTATCACTACAGTATTAGTTAACCTATGAATTCACTCATCTACTTTTTGTAGTTGACGTTTTATTACATGTTTTCAGGAAATGAAGCAGGAAGTAGCTAATAGCTGATAGAGGCCTTAGAGAGATGAAGGCTAGGCTAGGAGTTGTTTGGAAACTTGATATTTTGTATTAAAACAATTTGTTTCATGTTACCTGGATGATGTAATATTTGACAGTTTGGTTATGTTTATGCATTTAGACTTTTATACTATTGTGCTCAATCAATCACGACCTAGTCGCCACGCCTCGGTTTTCCGCCATTACGACCGGGGTGTGACAGATTGGTATCAGAGCCAATGGTTATAGGGAATTAGGAAACCGACCTAGACTATAACCTAGGACCCTTAACTCTAGATAATTCATGCATCACTATCACACGCCCACACTTATGTGCTTGCTATGTGCTTATGTGCTGCATCTTTAATTGTGTCTATCGTAGCGATGTATTCTTTGGCTATTCCTTATCCTGTTATTCTTATTCCCGGTATCTTTCTTGCGCGTTCTTTTTCTTTTTCAGAATGCCTCCTCGTCGCTCGTCCGTCAATGCTGACCCTGCTGACCTCGCTGCCATCATAGCGCAGCAAATTGCAGCAGTTCTTCCGGGTCTGGTTAACAACCTAAGGCAAGAAGGAACCTCGGGGTGCGCCACAAGCCCCAGAACCGAATCCTACTCTTCAGGCCGACAGGCTCTATAAGGCTTTTACTAACACTGGGCCTACGAGCTTTAATGGATCCGAGGGAGCTGCTGGTCTTCTCCAGTGGTTCGAGAAAGTTGAAGCTTCATTCAACATGTGCTCTTGCCCGGATGAACTCAGGGTCAAATTCGCGGCGAGTATGTTCCACAAACGGGCTCTCACGTGGTGGAATATCGAGATTAGAACCAGGGGGCGAGACGCGGTCTTAGCCTTGCCCTGGGCCGAGTTTGTTGAGCTAGTCACGCAGGAGTTCGTTCCGAGAACCGAACTCCAGAAATTGGAGGCTGAGTTTAGGGCGCACACGATGAAGGGCGCCGATCACATGAAGTACACGGAGAGATTTCATGAACTCTCCCTATTGGTGCCCCACATGGTTACCCCAGCTTCACGCGCTGTCGAGCAATACATCAGCGGTCTTCCGGACTCTATGAGGGGCATTGCGGTTGCAGTTGACCCCACTACACTTAAGGCAGTGATCGATCTCACTGCCCGTTTGACCAGGGAACAGCTCAGGTCCGGTGTTTTGCATCAGGATAAGGGCAAATCTTCCGATGGGAAAGCGAAAAAGGGGAACAATAGGAAGCGGAAAGCGACCTACTTAACTGCGATCACTGGTGCTACGCCTATCAACTCCATGGCCCCCGTTTCAGCCGCAACAGTTCAGGGAAGACCGAGAAAGGAATATACTGGGCCGCATCCCAAGTGCAACTTATGTTCTTATCATCACCCAACAAGTGAGTTGTGCCGCAAGTGCGCAAATTGTGGACGATTCGGACACCTGGTGGAGCGCTGCAGGAGTCCTGGCAACCAATTGGCTGTGGGGAATGCTAACCCTCAGCCTAACCCTGCTCGAGGCTGCTTCGAGTGTGGCGCGATGGACCATTACAGAAATCGATGCCCTCGCGTCACCAACGTTCCTCCGGCTCGCGGGAGGGCCTTCACCATTGGAGCTGCCGAAGCACGCCAAAACCCCGATGTTATTACTGGTACGTTTACTCTTAACAACAATTGGGTGTCTGTCCTATTTGATACAGGAGCTGATAGGAGTTTTGTCTCTTGCGAATTGGTTCCTTTGCTGAAATTAAAAATTTCCGAGTTGGAACCTGCCTTGGTTGTTGAACTTGCTAGTGGAGAGTCCACACAAGTGAGGTCTGTCATTCGATATTGCACCCTTACTCTTGTCACCACATCGTTCAGTATTGACCTTATACCTTTTCGTCTTGGAAGCTTCGATCTAGTTGTGGGAATGGACTGGCTGTCTATCAATCGCGCGGAAGTAATCTGCGCCGAGAAACTTATTCGTATCCCTCTGTCTTCTGGTGAAATTCTAACCATTCAAGGGGATAGGTCGGGTGGATGCCTAAGAATCGTTTCTTGCTTAAAAGCCAGTCGGTACCTTCAAAAGAAGTATCCCGCATTTCTAGCCCGTGTTACTCTCAAGGAATCCAAAGTCAAGAGACTGCAGGACTTCCCTGTCGTGCGTGAATTTTCTGATGTTTTTCCCGATGAGCTGCCTGGACTTCCTCCTAGCAGGCAGGTGGAATTTCGTATCGATCTTATTCCTGGTGCTCTCCCTGTTGCTAAGTCTCCTTATCGTCTAGCTCCGCTGGAACTTCAAGAATTATCGAATCAGCTTCAAGAACTTCTTGGCAAGGGATTCATTCGCCCTAGCTCGTCTCCATGGGGAGCCCCAGTACTCTTCGTCAAAAAGAAGGATGGGACTTTCCGTATGTGCATTGACTATCGGGAGCTTAATAAACTGACCATCAAAAACCGGTACCCGTTACCGAGAATTGATGATCTCTTTGATCAGCTTCAGGGTGCTACGTTTTTCTCTAAGATCGATCTGCGTTCTGGTTACCATCAATTGCGTGTTCTGGAAGAGGATATCCCGAAAACTGCGTTCCGAACTCGTTACGGTCATTACGAGTTCATGGTTATGCCTTTTGGAATGACCAATGCCCCCGCCATTTTCATGGATCTGATGAATCGCGTTTGCCGTCCATATCTCGACCAGTTTGTCATTGTTTTCATAGACGATATTCTCATTTATTCTCGTTCGAGGACCGATCATGAGCTTCATCTCAGGCTTATTTTGGAGCTTCTCAGGAAGGAACAACTATATGCCAAGTTCTCCAAGTGCGAATTTTGGCTAAAGGAAGTTCAATTCTTGGGACATGTTATCAATGTCGACGGCATACACGTCGACCCTGCCAAGGTAGAAGCCATCAGAAATTGGGTAGCGCCTAAAACACCTACCGAAATCCGTTCATTTCTTGGATTGGCTGGTTACTACCGCCGATTTATCTCAAACTTCTCCAGGATTGCCTTGCCTTTGACCACTCTGACTCAGAAGGGAGAACCCTTCGTGTGGGGACGAGATCAAGAGGAAGCCTTCCAAACTCTGAAGAATAAACTTTGCCGTGCACCGATTCTATCGCTTCCGGAAGGTGACGATGACTTTACCGTTTATTGCGATGCTTCAAATCAAGGCCTCGGTTGCGTTTTAATGCAACGAGGGAAGGTCATCGCTTACGCTTCTCGACAACTCAAGGTGCACGAAAAGAACTACGCCACGCATGACCTCGAGTTGGGTGCTGTGGTGTTTGCCTTAAAAATCTGGAGACACTACCTGTACGGCACGAAGTGTGTCATCTATACCGACCACAAGAGCTTACAGCACATCCTCCATCAGAAAGAGTTGAACATGAGGCAGCGACGCTGGGTCGAACTTCTCAGCGATTACGATTGTGAAATCCGCTACCACCCGGGAAAGGCTAATGTGGTGGCTGACGCATTGAGTCGTAAAGAAAGGACCCAGCTGCACTCTATTCGAATTCAATCCAATCTTCCCTCCTTAATTCGCGAAGCTCAGAATCAGGCGCTTGTGAATGGAGATCTCAAGGGCGTTTTGTCGTGTGGAGCCGAACAGAAATTCGAAACCAAGATGGACGGCATCCTCTATTTTCTTGATCGAGCATGGATCCCAAACTCTGAGCCTCTTCGAACGCTTATTCTAAGTGAAGCCCACAAGTCCAGATACTCGATTCATCCCGGCAGCAGCAAAATGTATCAAGATCTTAAACCTCATTATTGGTGGCCCGGGATGAAGAAAGACATCGCTTTATACGTGATGAGATGTTTGACTTGTTCGCGAGTCAAGACAGAGCATCGAAGGCCGTCTGGGCTGCTTCAGCAACCTATTATTCCTCAGTGGAAGTGGGAAGAGTTAGCTATGGATTTCATCACCAAGCTACCGCGGACGCCTAGCGGTCATGACTCAATTTGGGTTATTGTGGACATTCTAACTAAATCCGCTCACTTTATCCCGGTTCGTGAGGACTACACTACGGAAAAGTTGGCGCGGATATACATTCGTGAGATCGTTTCCCGTCATGGTGTGCCTAAGGGCATTACGTCTGATCGCGACAGCAGTTTTTCTTCCAGGTTCTGGAAATCTTTGCAAAAGGCCTTTGGGACAAGTGTGAAGCTTAGCTCTTCCTATCATCCAGAAACTGATGGGCAGAGCGAGAGGACCATACAAACCCTAGAGGACATGTTGAGAGCTTGTATCCTTGAATTCGGTAATAGTTGGGAAGCTCATCTGCCGCTGGCAGAATTTTCTTACAACAATAGTTACCACTCTTCTATTAAATGCGCGCCGTTTGAAGCTCTTTACGGTCGCAAGTGTCGCTCACCCTTGTGTTGGTCCGAGACCGGGGATTCACAGATCATCGGCCCGGAACTAATACAGGAAACAACCGATCAAATCGCTATCATTCAACAGCGACTCAAAGACGCCCGTTGTCGGCATAAGTACTACGCAGACAAACGACGCAAGCCACTCGAGTTTCAAGTTGGTGACCGTGTTCTGCTGAAAGTTTCCCCCTGGAAGGGCGTAGTCCGTTTCGGGAAGAAGGGAAAGTTCGCTCCTAGGTATGTTGGACCATTCAAAAATCCTTGAAAGGATCGGACCAGTTGCCTATCGTCTTGAGCTGCCGCCGGAACTCGGTAGAGTTCACAATGTTTTTCATGTTTCGCAGTTAAAGAAGTGTCTTGTTGACGAGGCCCTTCTCATTCCCGTCGACGAGGTTCGAATTAACGACAATCTGCTTTTTGTTGAAGAACCCGTCGAAATCTTGGATCGCGAGGTCAAGAAGACCAAGCGTAGCCGCATACCGCTTGTGAATGTTCGATGGAATAACAAACGCGGACCCGAGTTTACATGGGAACGCGAAGATCAAATGAAGGAGAAATACCCTCATCTGTTCTCTTAGTCTCTATTCTTGTAATCTATTGTCTAGAAGTCAATATAACATTTGCAGCATGTATCAAATAATTGTGTTATTCAATGAATATCGTGTTGCCTTATTATGCTTATAAGTATTCTTTTATTTGCATCCACAAATTTGGCTACTCAGGGCTCATGCTGGGAGCACAAGTCATATCTACTCAATCATATGAATTTTGGGGAAATTTATACATTATTTAAGCCAAAAATTTGTCATTCATTCTTGCATTCATGGAGCATGGTTGTGTGTATGTGTGTGGTGTCGTGTCAAATTTTCTAGCCGCACACAATAGAGCTTATACATTGATACAAGGTGAGCTCGTAATTATAGTCCGGAATATAATTACATCAAGGTCACAGGTGTATACGTGTATAAGCAATATGCTATTGTGTAACTAGAAGTCGTGAACTCAAGGTTCGTGTAGAGAAATATTCGACAAAGGTTGAAGAAGTGGTGGGTTAGCCGCTGGTACACCCTATATATAAACCTCTTCGGCACGAGTTGAATATGTCTGAAGCGAAACCTGGAATTAGGGACTTATAGTTAGCGTGGCAGCTGTGAGACATTGAATTCAAGAATTACCGAGGGTAATATTCGCGGAAGATTGAAGGAGTGGTGGGTTAGCCGCTGGTACACCCTATATATAAACCCCTTCAATCCGAAATGAATATGTCTGATGTAAAGCTTGAGGATGATGCCTCGTAGTGGAAAATAGTGTGTCGTCCTGTGTGTCATTGATCTAATAGGAGTCGAAGGAAACACCCAAGTAAGGTTGAAGGAGTGGTGGGTTAGCCGCTGGTACACCCTATATATAAGCCCCTTCGGCTTGATTTGGGTGGTGCCTGAGACGAATATTAGAAGTGGTGGCGCATAGTGGTCATCATGGGATCATGTAATCTTAATCATCGATGCATCAAGTATACTAAAAAGCTAAATTTCGGGACGAAATTCCCCTAAGTTGGGGAGGATGTAACGCCCTGGAATTTGACTGGTAGACAAAAATCAAGGAATCATCGGAAACTATACACTTTGGGGTTCTGGACGATAAGTTCGGAACCCATATCATTGGAGAAATCTGCTTTTATCATTTGAAATGTTTATTTTATAAAACGACATTTACGCCTGGAAAATATTAATTTTTATGCTTTTGAAAAATAAAATGTTCTTATTTAAAAAAAAAAAAAAAGATTTTAAATAATTATTCGGAAAATGGTTTATAAAGGTTTTGCTGAAAAAGTTTTAGTTTGTTTAAAAACTTATGAACTCGACTAGTCTTGACCCGTCGGTAGCCTAAACCCGAACCCGAGTCACCCGAGTATTTAAGCGGAAAATCAAGTATTCTTACACCATCTCTTTCATTTCCACCAACACTTCCCACCCAAACACTCCCACTTCTAGAGAGAGAGTAGTGAGAGAAAGTCATCCAATCTAAGATTCGAGTCCACCAATCTGTTTATCGTTGTTGTCGGTAAGATCTTCTTGAAAATCATACGTTTTTACAACCAAAACCCGCCCCGAATCGAGCAAAAACTCCGACTTTTGTGTCAAGTGTGTTCTTGGTCAAAAACCGTCATTTTTGGTGTCAAAATGCAAGCTTTTGTGTCTAAAAGTACTAGGAATCGATACCCCTTTCAATCCCGAGCATTTCCATGTCAAAAACTTCGATTTTGGGTCAAAAATCTGGAAAATCTGGAAAACCCGTGGGTATCTCCGTCGCCCAGCTTTCAGTCGATCGAATCAGACTCATTCGATCGAACCAGTCGATCGAATCAGTCCATTCGATCGAATGTGTCGATCGAACCAGTCCAGTCGACCGAATAGGAAAGCAACCGAATGGTCTCCAACTCATTCGACCGAATGAGCTTCGTATTCGATCGAACGTCTGTCTATTCGATCGAATGAGTGTCTATTCGATCGAATGTGTGTCTATTCGATCGAATGTGTTCCTATTCGATCGAATCAGGTCAGAACCAAGCTGTTTCGTCTTTAAAACCTAGTTTTTGCTCGAGATCGTGTAAGGCTTACACTCTTAGACTTAAACTGTGTTGTTAACTTATTATGTCCTTGTCTAGACTTAGAGGATCGACGTTTGACAGCACCCGACCGCCCTAGCAACCACACCTAGTCAACAAGGTGAGTTCATAGCCCCCATTTTTCTTTTAAAGCCTTTCAAATCATTGGGGGTGAAAACATGGTAAATGTACACGTTTTGACAAAACACATTTATTCAAACATTACTTATCATAAACACTTGACAAATCTTTTGCAAACAATGAACATTGGGAAAACAAGTAATCATGGCAGGTTACGCGTACCTTAACTTTCTCGGAAGTTGTGTATGCATAATCAAATATTCAGGAGTAAATATGGGAATCACTCAGCGTTTAGGGAACATTGGACGTTTGGAAATCAAAGTCATGTACCCGTTATACTTTATCATGAAAACACATTATTCATTGGTCAGTCTTGTGATCGTGTGAACAGTGGCAATATAGGTCACAATAGTGCATAGGTTTGATCTCCAAGTGGTCGATTGGTAGACAGGCCGTCACTAGATGTGGGATTCTAAAGTGATCGATTTAGAATACACGTGACCTATGGGGTTCTTAAGTGTTCGATTAAGAATCCGAAGGATCTCTTAAGTGTTCGATTAAGGATCCGAAGGATCTCCTAAGTGATCGATTAGGAATCCAAGAGATACTAAAGTACGCTTTAGAATTCTCTCATGGTACCCAAAGTGATCGATTTGGGTTACCATCAAGGAAATCAAGCAGCATAGTGTGGTCTTGTGTGGGGTCGATGTCAGGTCTTGTGTGATCATTATGCATCATTATCATTTTTCATCATGGTATGGTCACATATGATTCTTGGGTATCTTATACATATATCCTTGATACCGTTCCTCCTGCATGCATGGAAACAATAATTGGAATCTTTATACGAAACTCTTGCAGATTCAGTTGAGATGATAAGCATACCAAGCATAGTAGGATAAGTTGTAGGAGTGGTGGGTTAGCCGATGGTACACCCTATATATAAACCCCTACAACTTAGCCTAGTATGCTTGTGTAGGGCTTATCACTACAGTATTAGTTAACCTATGAATTCACTCATCTACTTTTTGTAGTTGACGTTTTATTACATGTTTTCAGGAAATGAAGCAGGAAGTAGCTAATAGCTGATAGAGGCCTTAGAGAGATGAAGGCTAGGCTAGGAGTTGTTTGGAAACTTGATATTTTGTATTAAAACAATTTGTTTCATGTTACCTGGATGATGTAATATTTGACAGTTTGGTTATGTTTATGCATTTAGACTTTTATACTATTGTGCTCAATCAATCACGACCTAGTCGCCACGCCTCGGTTTTCCGCCATTACGACCGGGGTGTGACAGAAGTTGATCAAGAAACATCTTGAGGACTTCTACCTAGCAAGGTTCAACTTCTAGCAAAGCTACGGTGTTACCAGCACACTCCGATTTTCATAATAAGTTAATATTAAGAAAGGGTTGAAGGGATTCCTGAAGTACAAATTTGCTAGTGGGACTATATCGAGCAAAGTTTGATATTGTCATGAGGATTATAGTGTGATAGGTGAATATTTTCTTTGGAAAATAATTTATGTAAAGTATGCCTGGAGAACTGTTTCCCAAAACACTTCATGGTTACCAGGTCTGCTCGACAAAGATATATGCTGCAAACCTTGCCCGAAGACCTATTTTACACTTAGCATTTATTGTAATATCTTTAATTATGTACGGATGATTAGGGTTTCGTGATATGGAATGTCAGATGTCAGGGCAGGCCTATAAAAAGAAATATTTATGGCACACCTGATATTGAGAAAAAGGCTAAAAGAAGATCCATATATTCTAAACCTCTCTGAAAAGGCTAAGTATGGATACCGAGCAAGGTAAGACTTCCCAGCAAGGTTTTACTTGTCCTCGCAAAGTATTTTGCCTTCCCAATAAGGTAATCTTCTAGGACTCCTCGTATGTATTAAACCAAGCAAGGTTCACTTTGTCTAGCTTGGTAGTTCTTCAAGTAAAGCAAGGTTTGTATTCCTTGCAAACCCTTGGCCCAAACCAAGCTAAAACTAAATCTAGCAAGTTTTATTCTTAATAAACATCTTAAGGACTTCTACCTAGAAAGGTTCAATTCCTAGCAAAGCTACGGTGTTACCAGCACACATCGATTTGCTTAATAAGTTAATATTAACAAAGAGTTGAAGGGATTCCTGAAGAACAAGTTTGCTGGTGGGACTATATCGAGCAAAGTTTGATATGGTCAAGAGGATTGAATTCTGCTAGGTGAATAATTTATTTGTAAAATATTTTAAGTAAATTCTGCTCGGAGAACTGTTTCCCAACACACTTCATGGTTACAAGGTCTGCTCGACAAAGATACATGCTGCAAACCTTGCCCGAAGACCTGTTTTACCCTTAGAATTTATTGTAATATTTTAATTATGTAAGGATGATTAGGTTTTCCATATATGAAATGTCAGATGTTAGGGAAGGCCTATAAAATAAATATTTATGGCACACCTGATATTGAGAAAAAGGCTAAAAGAATATTTGAATCTTCTAAACCTCTCTGAAAAGGCTAAGTTTGGATACCGAGCAAGTTCAAACTTCCCAGGAAGGTTTTACTTATCCTATTTAGATATTTTTCCTTACTAATATTGTTAACTTTTAGAATTCCTATTAAGTATTAAACCAAGCAAGGTTCACTTTGTCTTGCCAGGTAGTTCTTCAAGTCAAGCAATGTTTGTTTTCCTTGCAAACCCTTGGCTCAAACCAAGTTAAAACCAAATCTAGCAGGGTTTATTCTTAATAAACATTGTTCACAGCAAGCTTGAAGGAAGTTTATCAAGAAACAACTTATTGAGAGAACGTTATAGAGACCAAGATCTAGCCGCTAATACGATACATCAACACGAAATTGATACTTTAAATATAATACTTTATTGATAATTTAGTGTAAATACATAGAGAGAATAATAAGTTATGGAGAGGATAACTTAAACTATGTACAAGTTCTCTACTAAATTATGAGCATGAGCTCCCTATTTATAGGCTATTTACAATATACGTTAAATACAAAGACTAAACCGCCTATAACTTATTCGATCGCTATGGACACATAAACCGTGCACTAACATGAGGACTTCTACCAAGCAAGGTTCATCTCATAGAAAAGCTACGGTGTTACCATCACACTTCGATTTGCTTAATAAGTTAATATTAACAAAGAGTTGAAGGGATTCCTAAAGAACAAGTTTGCTAGTGGGACTATATCAAACAAAGTTTGATATGGTCAAGAAGATTGAAGTCTGCTAGGTGAATATTTTCTTTGGAAAATATTGTAAGTAAAGTCTGCCCGGAGAACTGTTTCCCAATACACTTCATGGTTACCAGGTCTGCTCGACAAAGATACATGCTGCAAACCTTGCCCGAGGACCTGTTTTAAAGTTAGCATTTATTGTAATATCTTTAATTATATACGGATGATAAGGGTTTCTAGATATGGAATGTCAGATGTCTGGGCAGGCCTATAAAAAAATATTTATGGCACACGTGATATTGAGAAAAAGCCTACAAGAAGATTCGAATAATCTAAACCTCTTTGAAAAGGCTAAGTATGGATACCGAGCAAGGTCAGACTACCCAGCAAGGTTTTACTTATCCTAGCAAGGTATTTTTCCTTCCTAATAAGGTTATCTTCTTGGATTCCTCTTATGTATTAAACCAAGCAAGGTTCACTTTGTCTAGCTAGGTAGTTCTTCAAGTCAAGCAAGGTTTGTTTTCCTTGCAAACCCTTGGCTCAAACCAAGCTAAAACCAAATCTAGCAAGTTTTATTCTTAATAAAAAGTGTTCCCAGCAAGTTTGAAGGAAGTTGATCAAGAAACATCTTAAGGACATCTACCTAGCAAAGCTACGGTGTTACCAGAACACATTGATTTGCTTAATAAGTTAATATTAACAAAGAGTTTAAGGGATTCCTGAAGAACAAGTTTGCTAGTAGGACTATATCGAGCAAAGTTTGATATGGTCAAGAGGATTGAAGTCTGCTAGGTGAATATTTTCTTTGGAAAATATTTTATGTAAAGTTTGCCCGGAGAACTGTTTCCCAACACACTTCATGGTTACCTGATCTGCTCGACAAAGATACTTGCTGCAAACCTTGCCCAAAGACCTGTTTTACACTTAGCATTTATTGTTATATTTTAATTATGTACGGATGATTAGGGTTTCTAGATATGGAATGTCAGATGTCGGGGCAGGCCTATAAAAGAAATATTTATGGCACACCTGATAATGAGAAAAGGGCAAAAAGAAGATTCGAATCTTCTAAACCTCTCTGAAAAGGCTAAATATGGATACTGAGCAAGGTCGGACTTCCCACGAAAGTTTTACTTTTCCTAGAAAGGTAATTTGTCTTCCGAAAAAGCTTGTCTTCAAGAATTCCTCTTAAGTGTTAAACCAAGCAAGGTTCACTTTGTCTAGCAAGGTAGTTCTTCAAGTCAAGCAAGGTTTGTTTTCCTTGCAAACCCTTGGCTCAAACCAAGGTAAAACCAAATCTAGAAAGGTTTATTCTTAATAAACAGTGTTCCCAGCAAGCTTGAAGGAAGTTTATCAAGAAACAACTTAAGGACTTCTACCTAGCAAGGTTCATCTCCTAGCAAAGCTACGTGTTACCAACACACTTCGATTTGCCTATTAAGTTAATATTAACAAAGAGTTGAAGGGATTCCTGAAGAACAACTTTGCTAGTGGGACTATATCAAGCAAAGTTTGACATGGTCAAGAGGATTGAAGTATGCTCGATGAATATTTTCTTTGGAAAATATTTTAAGTAAAGTCTGCCCGGATAACTGTTTCCCAACACACTTCATGGTAATATCTTTAATTATGTACGGATGATTAGGGTTTCCATATATGGATTGTCAGATGTCAGGGCAGGCCTATAAAAGAAATATTTATGGCACACCTGATATTAAGAAAAAGGCTAATAGAAGATTTGAATCTTCCAAACGTCTCTGAAAAGGCTAAGTATGGATACCGAGCAAGGTCAGACTTCCTAGCAGGGTTTTACTTATCCAAGCAAGGTATTTGCCGTCCTAATTAGTTTATCTTTTATAATTCCTCTTAAGTGTTAAACCAAGCAAGGTTCACTTTGTCTAGCTAGGTAGTTCTTCAAGTCAAGCATGGTTTGTTTTCCTTGCAAACCCTTGGCTCAAACCAAGTTAAATCCAAATCTAGCAGGGTTTATTCTTAATAAACAGTGTTCACAGCAAGCTTGAAGGGAGTTGATAAAGAAACATCTTGAGGACTTCTACCTAGAAAGGTTCAACTCCTAGCGAAGCTACGGTGTTAACAGAACACTTCTATTTGCCTAATAAGTTAATATTAACAAAGAGCTGAAGGGATTCCTGAAGAACAACTTTGCTAGTGGGACTATATCAAGCAAAGTTTGATATGGTCAAGAGGATTGAAGTATGCTCGATGAATATTTTCTTTGGAAAATATTTTAAGTAAAGTCTGCCCGGAGAACTGTTTCCCAACACACTTCATGGTTACCTGGTCTTCTCGACAAAGATACATGTTGCAAACCTTGCCCGAAGACCTTTTTACACTTAGCATTTATTGTAATATTATAATTATGTACGGATGATTAGGGTTTCTATATATGGATTTTCAGATGTCAGGGCAGGCCTAAAAAAGAAATATTTATGGCACACCTGATATTAAGAAAAAGGATAATAGAAGATTTGAATCTTCTAAACGTCTCTGAAAAGGCTAAGTATGGATACCGAGCAAGGTCAGACTTCCTAGCAAGGTTTTTCTTATCCAAGCAAGGTATTTTGCCGTCCTAATTAGGTTATCTTTTATAATTCCTCTTAAGTGTTAAACCAAGCAAGGTTCACTTTGTCTAGCTAGGTAGTTCATCAAGTCAAGCAAGGTTTGTTTTCCTTGCAAACCCTTGGCTCAAACCAAGTTAAATCCAAATCTAGCAGGGTTTATTCTTAATACAGAGTGTTCCCAGCAAGCTTGAAGGAAGTTGATCCAGAATCTTCTTGAGGACTTCTACCTAGCAAGGTTCAACTCCTAGCAAAGCTACGGTGTTACCAGCACACTTCGATTTGCCTAATAAGTTAATATTAACAAAGAGTTGAAGGGATTCCTAAAGAACAAGTTTGCTAGTTGGACTATATCGAGCAAAGTTTGATATGGTCAAGAGGATTGAAGTATGCTCGATGAATATTTTCTTTGGAAATATTTTAAGTAAAGTCTGCCCGGAGAACTGTTTCCCAACACACTTCATGGTTACCTGGTCTGCTCGACAAAGATACATGTTGCAAACCTTGCTCGAAGACCTTTTTACACTTAGCATTTATTGTAATATTTTAATTATGTACGGATGATTAGGGTTTCTATAAATGGAATGTTAGATATCAGGGCAGGCCTATAAAAGAAATATTTGTGGCACACCTGCAATTGAGAAAAAGGCTAAAAGAAGATTTGAATCTTCTAAACCTCTCTGAAAAGGCTAAATATGGATACCGAGTAAGGTCAGACTTCCCAGCAAGGTTTTACTTATCCTACCAAGGTATTTTGTATTCCCAATAAGTTTATTTTCTAGAATTCCTCTTAAGTGTTAAACCAAGCAAGGTTCACTTTGTTTAGCTAGGTAGTTATTCAAGTCAAGCAAGGTTTGTTTTCCTTGCAAAACCTTGGCTGAAACCAAACTAAAACCAAATCTAGCAAGGTTTATTATTAATAAACAGTGTTCACAGCAAGCTTGAAGGGAGTTGATCAAGAAACATCTTGAGGACTTCTACCTAGAAAGGTTCAACTCCTAGCGAAGCTACGGTGTTAATAGAACACTTCGATTTGCCTAATAAGTTAATATTAACAAAGAGCTGAAGGGATTCCTGAAGAACAACTTTGCTAGTGGGACTATATCAAGCAAAGTTTGATATGGTCAAGAGGATTGAAGTATGCTCGATGAATATTTTCTTTGGAAAATATTTTAAGTAAAGTCTGCCCGGAGAACTGTTTCCCAACACACTTCATGGTTACCTGGTCTGCTCGACAAAGATACATGTTGTAAACCTTGCCCGAAGACCTTTTTACACTTAGAATTTATTGTAATATTTTAATTATGTACGGATGATTAGGGTTTCTATATATGGATTGTCAGATGTCAGCGCAGGCCTATAAAAGAAATATTTATGGCACACCTGATATTAAGAAAAAGGCTAATAGAAGATTTGAATCTTCTAAACGTCTCTGAAAAGGCTAAGTATGGATACCGAGCAAGGTCAGACTTCCTAGCAAGGTTTTTCTTATCCAAGCAAGGTATTTTGCCGTCCTAATTAGGTTATCTTTTATAATTCCTCTTAAGTGTTAAACCAAGCAAGGTTCACTTTGTCTAGCTAGGTAGTTCTTCAAGTCAAGCAAGGTTTGTTTTCCTTGCAAACCCTTGGCTCAAACCAAGTTAAATCCAAATCTAGCAGGGTTTATTCTTAATAAAGAGTGTTCCCAGCAAGCTTGAAGGAAGTTTATCAAGAAACAACTTAAGGACTTCTACCTAGCAAGGTTCATTTCCTAGAAAAGCTACGTGTTACCAACACACTTTGATTTGCCTAATAAGTTAATATTAACAAAGAGTTGAAGGGATTCCTGAAGAACAAATTTGCTAGTGGGACTATATCAAGCAAAGTTTGATATGCTTAAGAGGATTGAAGTCTGATAGGTGAATATTATCTTTGGAAAATATCTTATGTGAAGTCTTCCTGGAGAACTATTTCCCAACACACTTCATGGTTACCAGGTCTGCTCGACAAAGATACATGCTGCAAACCTTGCCAGAGGACCTTTTTTACACTAAGCATTTATTGTAATATCATTAATTATATACGGATGATTAGGGTTTCTAGATATGGAATTTCAGATGTCTGGGCAGGCCTATAAAAAAATATTTATGGCACACGTGATATTGAGAAAAAGACTAAAAGAAGATTCGAATAATCTAAACCTCTCTGAAAAGGCTAAGTATGGATACCGAGCAAGGTCAGACTTCCCAGCAAGGTTTTACTTATCCAAGCAAGGTATTTTCCCTTCCCAATAAGGTTATCTTCTAGATTTCCTCTTATGTGTTAAACCAAGTAAGGTTCACTTTGTGTAGCCAGGTAGTTCTTCAAGTCAAGCAAGGTTTGTTTTCCTTGTAAACCCTTGGCTCAAACCAAGTTAAAACCACATCTAGAAGGGTTTATTCTTAATAAACGAAGGGTTTATTCTTAATAAAGATTGAGGGAAGTTTATCAAGAAACAACTTAAGGACTTCTACCTAGCAAGGTTCATCTTCTAGCAAACTACGGTGTTACCAGCACACTTCGATTTGCTTAATAAGTTAATATTAACAAAGAGTTGAAGGGATTAATGAAGAACAAGTTTGCTAGTGGGACTATATCAAGCAAAGTTTGATATGGTCAAGAGAATTGAAGTCTGCTAGGTGAATATTTTCTTTGGAAAATATTTTAAGTAAAGTCTGTGCTGAGAACTGTTTTCCAACACACATTATGGATACCTGGTCTGCTCGAGAAAGATACTTGCTGCAAACCATGCCCGAAGACTAGTTTTAGAGTTACCATTTATTGTAATATCTTTTATTATGTACGGATGATTAGGGTTTCTAGATATGGAATGTAAGATGTCAGGGCAGGCCTATAAAAGAAATATTTATGGCACACCTGATATTGAGAAAAAGGCTAAAAGAAGGTTCGAATCTTCTAAACCTCTCTGAAAAGGCTAAGTATGGATACCGAGTAAGGTCAGAATTCCCAGCAAAGTTTTACTTATCCTAGCATGGTATTTTGCCTTCCCATTAAGCTTATTTTCTAGAATTCCTCTTAAGTGTTAAACCAAGCAAGGTTTGTTTTCCTGGCAAACCCTTGGCTCAAACCAAGCTAAGACAAAATCTAGCACGGTTTATTCTTGATAAACAGTGTTCCCAGCAAGCTTGAAGGGAGTTGATCAAGAAACATCTAGAGGACTTATCCCTAGCGAGGTTCAACTCCTAGCAAAGCTACGGTGTAACCAGCATACTTTGATTTGCTTAATAAGTTAATATTAACAAAGAGTTAAAGGGTTTCCTGAAGAACAAGTTTGCAAGTGGGACTATATCGGGCAAAGTTTGATATGGTCAAGAGGATTGAAGTCTGCTAGGTGAATATTATCTTTGGAAAATATTTTAAGTCAAGTCTGCTCGGAGAACTGTTTCTCAACACACTTCATGGTTACATGGTCTGCTCGACAAAGATACACGCCGCAAACCTTGCCCGAAGACCTGTTTTACACTTAGCATTTATTGTAATATTTTAATTATGTACGGTTGATTAGGGTTTCCATATATGGAATGTCAGATATGGAATGTCAGATGTCGGGGCAGGCCTATAAAAAAAATATTTATGGCACACCTGATATTGAGAAAAAGGCTTAAAGATGATTCGAATCTTCTAAACATCTCTAAAAAGGCTATATATGGATACCGAGCAATGTCAGACTTCCCAGCAAGGTTTTACTTACCCTAGCAACGTATTTTGCCGTCCCAATAAGGTTATCTTCTAGAATTCCTCTAAAGTGTTAAACCAAGCAAGGTTCACTTTGTTTAGCTAGGTAGTTCTTCAAGTCAAGCAAGGTTTGTTTTCCTTGCAAACTCTTGGCTCAAACCATGCTAAAACCAAATCTAGCAAGGTTTATTCTTAATAAACAGTGTTCCCAGCAAGCTTGAAGGAAGTTGATCAAGAAACATCTTGAGGACTTCTACCTAGCAAGGTTCTACTCCTAGCAAAGCTACGGTGTTACAACCACACTTCGATTTGCATAATAAGATAATATTAACAAAGAATTGAAGGGATTCATGAAGAACAAGTTTGCTAGTGGGACTATATCGAGCAAAGTTTGATATGGTCAAGAGGATTGAAGTCTGATAGGTGAATATTTTCTTTGGAAAATATTTTAAATAAAGTCTGCCCGGAGAACTGTTTCGCAACGCATTTCATGGTTACCAGGTCTGCTCGACAAAGATACATGCTGCAAATCTTGCCCTTGGAATTGTTTTAGACTTGCCATTTATTGTAATATCTTTAATTATGTACGGATGATTAGGGTTTCCATATATGGATTGTCAGATGTCAGGGCAGGCCTATAAAAGAAATATTTATGGCACACCTGATATTAAGAAAAAGGCTAATAGAAGATTTGAATCTTCCAAACGTCTCTGAAAAGGCTAAGTATGGATACCAAGCCAGGTGAGACTTCCTAGATGGGTTTTACTTATCCAAGCAAGGTATTTTGCCATCCTAATTAGTTTATCTTTTATAATTCCTCTTAAGTGTTAAACCAAGCAAGGTTCACTTTGTCTAGCTAGGTAGTTCTTCAAGTCAAGCAAGGTTTGTTTTCCTTGCAAACCCTTGGCTCAAACCAAGTTAAATCCAAATCTAGCGGGGTTTATTCTAAATAAACAGTGTTCCCAGCAAGCTTGAAGGATGTTGATCAAGAAACATCTTAAGGACTTCTACCTAGCAAGGTTCATCTCCTAGCAAAGCAACGTGTTACCAACACACTTCGATTTGCCTAATAAGGTAATATTAACAAAGATTTGAAGGGATTCCTGAAGAACAACTTTACAAGTGGGACTATATCAAGCAAAGTTTGATATGGTCAAGAGGATTGAAGTATGCTCGATGAATATTTTCTTTGGAAAATATTTTAAGTAAAGTCTGCCCGGAGAACTGTTTCCCAACACACTTCATGGTTACCTGTTCTGCTCGACAAAGATACATGTTGCAAACCTTGCCCGAAGACCTTTTTACACTTAGCATTTATTGTAATATTTTAATTATGTACGGATGATTAGGTTTTCTATATATGGAATGTTAGACGTCAGGGCAGGCCTATAAAAGAAATATTTGTGGCACACCCTATATTGAGAAAAAGGCTAAAAGAAGAATTGAATCTCCTAAACCTCTCTGAAAAGGCTAAATATGGATACCGAGTAAGGTCAGACTTCCCAGCAAGGTTTTACATATCCCATCATGGTATTTTGTCTTCCCAATAAGGTTATTTTCTAGAATTCCACTTAAGTGTTAAACCAAGCAAGGTTCACTTTGTTTAGCTAGGTAGTTCTTCAAGTCAAGCAAGGTTTGTTTTCCTTGCAAACCCTTGGCTGAAACCAAGCTAAAACCAAATCTAGCAAGGTTTATTATTAATAAACAGTGTTCACAGCAAGCTTGAAGGGAGTTGATGAAGAAACATCTTGAGGACTTCTACCTAGAAAGGTTCAACTCCTAGGGAAGTTACGGTGTTAACAGAACACTTCGATTTGCCTAATAAGTTAATATTAACAAAGAGCTGAAGGGATTCCTGAAGAACAACTTTGCTAGTGGGACTATATCAAGCAAAGTTTGATATGGTCAAGAGGATTGAAGTATGCTCGATGAATATTTTCTTTGGAAAATATTTTAAGTAAAGTCTGCCCGGAGAACTATTTCCCAACACACTTCATGGTTACCTGGTCTGCTCGACAAAGATACATGTTGTAAACCTTGCCCGAAGACCTTTTTACACTTAGCATTTATTGTAATATTTTAATTATGTACGGATGATTAAGGTTTCTATATATGGATTGTCAGATGTCAGGGCAGGCCTATAAAAGAAATATTTATGGCACAACTGATATTAAGAAAAAGGCTAATAGAAGATTTGAATCTTCAAAACGTCTCTGAAAAAGCTAAGTATGGATACCGAGCAAGGTCAGACTTCCTAGCAAGGTTTTACTTATCCAAGCAAGGTATTTTGCTGTCCTAATTAGGTTATCTTTTATAATTCCTCTTAAGTGTTAAACCAAGCAAGGTTCACTTTGTCTAGCTAGGTAGTTCTTCAAGTCAAGCAAGGTTTGTTTTCCTTGCAAACCCTTGGCTCAAACCTAGTTAAATACAAATCTAGCAGGGTTTATTCTTAATAAACAGTGTTCCCAGCAAGCTTGATGGAAGTTTATCATGAAACAACTTAAGGACTTCTACCTAGCAAGGTTCATCTCCTAGCAAAGCTACGTGTTACCAACACACTTCGATTTGCCTAATAAGTTAATATTAACAAAGAGTTGAAGGGATTCATGAAGAACAACTTTGCTAGTGGGACTATATCAAGCAAAGTTTGATATGCTTTAGAGGATTGAAGTCTGATAGGTGAATATTATCTTTGGAAAATATCTTATGTGAAGTCTTCCCGGAGAACTATTTTCCAACACACTTCATGGTTACCAGGTCTGCTCGACAAAGATACGTGCTGCAAACCTTGCCCGAGGACCTTTTTTACACTAAGCATTTATTGTAATATCTTTAATTATATACGGATGATTAGGGTTTCTAGATATGGAATTTCAGATGTCTGGGCAGGCCTATAAAAAAATATTTATGGAACACCTGATATTGGGAAAAAGGCTTAAAGAAGATTCGAATAATCTAAACCTCTCTGAAAAGGCTAAGTATGGATACCGAGCAAGGTCAGACTTCCCAGCAAGGTTTTACTTATCCTAGCAAGGTATTTTCCCTTCCCAATAAGGTTATCTTCTAGATTTCCTCTTATGTGTTAAACCAAGCAAGGTTCACTTTGTCTAGCTAGGTAGTTCTTCAAGTCAAGCAAGGTTTGTTTTCCTTGCAAACCCTTGGCTCAAACCAAGTTAAATCCAAATCTAGCGGGGTTTATTCTAAATAAACAGTGTTCCCAGCAAGCTTGAAGGATGTTGATCAAGAAACATCTTAAGGACTTCTACCAAGCAAGGTTCATCTCCTAGCAAAGCAACGTGTTACAGGCACACTTCGATTTGCCTAATAAGTTAATATTAACAAAGAGTTGAAGGGATTCCTGAAGAACAACTTTACAAGTGGGACTATATCAAGCAAAGTTTGATATGGTCAAGAGGATTGAAGTATGCTCGATGAATATTTTCTTTGGAAAATATTTTAAGTAAAGTCTGCCCGGAGAACTGTTTCCCAACACACTTCATGGTTACCTGTTCTGCTCGACAAAGATACATGTTGCAAACCTTGCCCGAAGACCTTTTTACACTTAGCATTTATTGTAATATTTTAATTATGTACGGATGATTAGGTTTTCTATATATGGAATGTTAGACGTCAGGGCAGGCCTGTAAAAGAAATATTTGTGGCACACCCTATATTGAGAAAAAGGCTAAAAGAAGAATTGAATCTCCTATACCTCTCTGAAAAGGCTAAATATGGATACCGAGTAAGGTCAGACTTCCCAGCAAGGTTTTACATATCCCATCATGGTATTTTGTCTTCCCAATAAGGTTATTTTCTAGAATTCCACTTAAGTGTTAAACCAAGCAAGGTTCACTTTGTTTAGCTAGGTAGTTCTTCAAGTCAAGCAAGGATTGTTTTCCTTGCAAACCCTTGGCTGAAACCAAGCTAAAACCAAATCTAGCAAGGTTTATTATTAATAAACAGTGTTCACAGCAAGCTTGAAGGGAGTTGATCAAGAAACATCTTGAGGACTTCTACCTAGAAAGGTTCAACTCCTAGCGAAGCTACGGTGTTAACAGAACACTTCGATTTGCCTAATAAGTTAATATTAACAAAGAGCTGAAGGGATTCCTGAAGAACAACTTTGCTAGTGGGACTATATCAAGCAAAGTTTGATATGGTCAAGAGGATTGAAGTATGCTCGATGAATATTTTCTTTGGAAAATATTTTAAGTAAAGTCTGCCCGGAGAACTGTTTCCCAACACACTTCATGGTTACCTGGTCTGCTCGACAAAGATACATGTTGTAAACCTTGCCCGAAGACCTTTTTACACTTAGCATTTATTGTAATATTTTAATTATGTACGGATGATTAAGGTTTCTATATATGGATTGTCAGATGTCAGGGCAGGCCTATAAAAGAAATATTTATGGCACAACTGATATTAAGAAAAAGGCTAATAGAAGATTTGAATCTTCAAAACGTCTCTGAAAAGGCTAAGTATGGATACCGAGCAAGGTCAGACTTCCTAGCAAGGTTTTACTTATCCAAGCAAGGTATTTTGCTGTCCTAATTAGGTTATCTTTTATAATTCCTCTTAAGTGTTAAACCAAGCAAGGTTCACTTTGTCTAGCTAGGTAGTTCTTCAAGTCACGCAAGGTTTGTTTTCCTTGCAAACCCTTGGCTCAAACCTAGTTAAATCCAAATCTAGCAGGGTTTATTCTTAATAAACAGTGTTCCCAGCAAGCTTGATGGAAGTTTATCAAGAAACAACTTAAGGACTTCTACCTAGCAAGGTTCATCTCCTAGCAAAGCTACGTGTTACCAACACACTTCGATTTGCCTAATAAGTTAATATTAACAAAGAGTTGAAGGGATTCATGAAGAACAACTTTGCTAGTGGGACTATATCAAGCAAAGTTTGATATGCTTAAGAGGATTGAAGTCTGATAGGTGAATATTATCTTTGGAAAATATCTTATGTGAAGTCTTCCCGGAGAACTATTTTCCAACACACTTCATGGTTACCAGGTCTGCTCGACAAAGATACGTGCTGCAAACCTTGCCCGAGGACCTTTTTTACACTAAGCATTTATTGTAATATCTTTAATTATATACGGATGATTAGGGTTTCTAGATATGGAATTTCAGATGTCTGGGCAGGCCTATAAAAAAATATTTATGGAACACCTGATATTGGGAAAAAGGCTTAAAGAAGATTCGAATAATCTAAACCTCTCTGAAAAGGATAAGTATGGATACCGAGCAAGGTCAGACTTCCCAGCAAGGTTTTACTTATCCTAGCAAGGTATTTTCCCTTCCCAATAAGGTTATCTTCTAGATTTCCTCTTATGTGTTAAACCAAGCAAGGATCACTTTGTCTAGTTAGGTAGTTCTTCAAGTCAAGCAAGGTTTGTTTTCCTTGTAAACCCTTGGCTCAAACCAAGCTAAAACCACATCTAGAGAGTTTATTCTAAATAAACAGTGTTCCCAGCAAACTTGAAGGATGTTGATGAAGAAACATCTTAAGGACTTCTACCTAGCAAGGTTCAACTCCTAGCAAAGCTACGGTGTTACAGGCACACTTCGATTTGCCTAATAAGTTAATATTAACAAAGAGTTGAAGGGATTCCTAAAGAACAAGTTTGCTAGTGGGACTATATCGAGCAAAGTTTGATATGGTCAAGAGGATTGAAGTATGCTCGATGAATATTTTCTTTGGAAAATATTTTAGGTAAATTCTGCCCGGAGAACGGTTTCCCAACACACTTCATGGTTACCTGGTCTGCTCGACAAAGATACGTGTTGCAAACCTTGCCCGAAGACCTTTTTACACTTAGCATTTATTGTAATATTTTAATTATTTACGGATGATTAGGGTTTCTATATATGGAATGTTAGATGTCAGGGCAGGCCTGTAAAAGAAATATTTGTGGCACACCCTATATTGAGAAAAAGGCTAAAAGAAGAATTGAATCTCCTAAACCTCTCTGAAAAGGCTAAATATGGATACCGAGTAAGGTCAGACTTCCCAGCAAGGTTTTACATATCCCATCATGGTATTTTGTCTTCCCAATAAGGTTATTTTCTAGAATTCCACTTAAGTGTTAAACCAAGCAAGGTTCACTTTGTTTAGCTAGGTAGTTCTTCAAGTCAAGCAAGGTTTGTTTTCCTTGCAAACCCTTGGCTGAAACCAAGCTAAAACCAAATCTAGCAAGGTTTATTATTAATAAACAGTGTTCACAGCAAGCTTGAAGGGAGTTGATCAAGAAACATCTTGAGGACTTCTACCTAGAAAGGTTCAACTCCTACCGAAGCTACGGTGTTAACAGAACACTTCGATTTGCCTAATAAGTTAATATTAACAAAAAGCTGAAGGGATTCCTGAAGAACAACTTTGCTAGTGGGACTATACCAAGCAAAGTTTGATATGGTCAAGAGGATTGAAGTATGCTCGATGAATATTTTCTTTGGAAAATATTTTAAGTAAAGTCTGCCCGGAGAACTGTTTCCCAACACACTTCATGGTTACCTGGTCTGCTCGACAAAGATACATGTTGCAAACCTTGCTCGAAGACCTTTTTACACTTAGCATTTATTGTAATATTTTAATTATGTATGGATGATTAGGGTTTCTATATATGGATTGTCAGATGTCAGGGCAGGCCTATAAAAGAAATATTTATGGCACAACTAATATTAAGAAAAAGGCTAATAGAAGATTTGAATCTTCTAAACGTCTCTGAAAAGGCTAAGTATGTATACCGAGCAAGGTCAGACATCCTAGCAAGGTTTTACTTATCCAAGCAAGGTATTTTGCCGTCCTAATTAGGTTATCTTTTATAATTCCTCTTAAGTGTTAAACCAAGCAAGGTTCACTTTGTCTAGCTAGGTAGTTCTTCAAGTCAAGCAAGGTTTGTTTTCCTTGCAAACCCTTGGCTCAAACCTAGTTAAATCCAAATCTAGCAGGGTTTATTCTTAATAAACAGTGTTCCCAGCAAGCTTGATGGAAGTTTATCAAGAAATAACTTAAGGACTTCTACCTAGCAAGGTTCATCTCCTAGCAAAGCTACGTGTTACCAACACACTTCGATTTGCCTAATAAGTTAATATTAACAAAGAGTTGAAGGGATTCATAAAGAACAACTTTGCTAGTGGGACTATATCAAGCAAAGTTTGATATGCTTAAGAGGATTGAAGTCTGATAGGTGAATATTATCTTTGGAAAATATCTTATGTGAAGTCTTCCCGGAGAACTATTTTCCAACACACTTCATGGTTACCAGGTCTGCTCGACAAAGATACGTGCTGCAAACCTTGCCCGAGGACCTGTTTTACACTAAGCATTTATTGTAATATCTTTAATTATATACGGATGATTAGGGTTTCTAGATATGGAATTTCAGATGTCTGGGCAGGCCTATAAAAAAATATTTATGGCACACCTGATATTCAGAAAAAGGCTAAAAGAAGATTCGAATAATCTAAACCTCTCTGAAAAGGCTAAGTATGGATACCGAGCAAGGTCAGACTTCCCAGCAAGGTTTTACTTATCCTAGCAAGGTATTTTCCATTCCCAATAAAGTTATCTTCTAGATTTCATCTTATGTGTTAAACCAAGCAAGAATCACTTTGTCTAGCTAGGTAGTTCTTCAAGTCAAGCAAGGTTTGTTTTCTTTGTAAACCTTTGGCTCAAACCAAGCTAAAACCACATCTATAGAGTTTTATTCTTAATAAACAGTGTTCCCAGCAAGCTTGAAGGATGTTGATCAAGAAATATCTTAAGGACTTCTACGTAGCAAGGTTCAACTCCTGGCAAAGCTACGGTGTTACCAGCACACTTCGATTTGTCTTATAAGTTAATATTAACAAAGAGTTGAAGGGATACCTAAAGAACAAGTTTGCTAGTGGAACAATATTGAGCAAAGTTTGATATGGTCAAGAGGATTGAAGTATGCTCGATGAATATTTTCTTTGGAAAATATTTTAAGTAAAGTCTGCCCGAAGAACTGTTTCCCAACACACTTCATGGTTACCTGGTCTGCTCGACAAAGATACATGTTGCAAACCTTGCCCGAAGACCTTTTTACACTTAGCATTTTTTGTAATATTTTAATTATGTACGGATGATTAGGGTTTCTATATATTAAATGTTAGATGTCAGGGCATGCCTATAAAAGAAATATTTGTGGCACACCTTATATTGAGAAAAAGGATAAAAGAAGATTTGAATCTTCTAAACCTCTCTGAAAAGGCTAAATATGGACACCGAGTAAGGTCAGACTTCCCAGCAAGGTTTTACTTATCCTAGCAAGGTATTTTGTCTTCCCAATAAGGTTATTTTCTAGAATTCCTCTTAAGTGTTAAACCAAGCAAGGTTCACTTTGTTTAGCTAGGTAGTTCTTCAAGTCAAGCAAGGTTTGTTTTCCTTGCAAACCCTTGGCTGAAACCAAGCTAAAACCAAATCTAGCAAGGTTTATAATTAATAAACATTTTTCACAGCAAGCTTGAAGGGAGTTGATCAAGAAACATCTTGAGGACTTCTACCAAGAAAGGTTCAACTCCTAGCGAAGCTACGGTGTTAACAGAACACTTCGATTTGCCTAATAAGTTAATATTAACAAAGAGCTGAAGGGATTCCTGAAGAACAACTTTGCTAGTGGGACTATATCAAGCAAAGTTTGATATAGTTAAGAGGATTGAAGTCTGATAGGTGAATATTATCTTTGGAAAATATCTTATGTGAAGTCTTCCCGGAGAACTATTTCCCAACACACTTCATGGTTACCAGGTCTGCTCGACTAAGATACATGTTGCAAACCTTGCCCCAGGACCTGTTTTACACTAAGTATTTATTGTAATATCTTTAATTATATACGGATGATTAGGGTTTCTAGATACAGAATTTCAGATGTCTGGGCAGGCCTATAAAAAAATATTTATGGCACATCTGATATTGAGAAAAAGGCTAAAAGAAATTTCGAATCATCTAAACCTCTCTGAAAAGGCTAAGTATGGATACCTAGCAAGGTCAGACTTCCCAGCAAGGTTTTACTTATCCTAGCAAGGTATTTTCCCTTCCCAATAAGTATTTTCCCTTCCCAATAAGGTTATCTTCTAGATTTCCTCTTATGTGTGAAACCAAGAAAGGTTCACTTTGTCTAGCTAGGTAGATATTCAAGTCAAGCATGGTCTGTTTTCCTTGTAAACCCTTGGCTCAAATCAAGCTAAAACCACATCTAGAAAGTTTTATTCTTAATAAACAGTGTTCCCAGCAAGCTTGAAGGAAGTTGATCAAGAAACATCTTAAGAACTTCTATCTAGCAATGTTCAACTCCTAGCAAAGCTACGGTGTTACTAGAACACTACAATTTGCCTAACAAGTTAATATTAACAAAGAGTTGAAGGAATTCCTAAAGAACAAGTTTGCTAGTGGGACTATATCGAGCAAAGTTTGATATGGTCAAGAGGATTGAAGTCTGATGGGTGAATATTTTCTTTGGAAAATATTTTATGTAACGTCTGCCCGGAGAACTGTTTCCCAACACACTTCATGGTTACCAGGTCTGCTCGACAAAGATACATGCTGCAAACCATGCCCGAAGACCTATTTTACACTAAGCATTTATTGTAATATCTTTAATTGTGTACGGATGATTAGGGTTTCCAGATATGGAATGTCAGATGTCAGGGCAGGCCTATTAAAGAAATATTTATGGCAAACCTGATATTGAGAAAAAGGAAAAATGAAGATTCCAATCTTCTAAACCTCTTTGAAAAGGCTAAGTATGGATACCGAGCAAGGTCAGACTTCCCAACAAGGTTTTACTTATCCTAGCAAGGTATTTTTCCTTCCCAATAAGGTTATCTTCTAGAATTCCTCTTAAGTGTTAAACCAAGCAAGGTTCACTTTGTCTAGCTAGGTAGTTCTTCAAGTATAGAATTCCTCCGGGCAGACTTCTAAACCTCTCTGAAAAGGCTAAGTATGGATACCGAGCAAGGTTAGACTTCGAAGCAAGGTTTTACTTATCCTAGCAAGGTATTTTGCCTTCCCAATAAGGTTATCTTCTAGAATTCCTCTTAAGTGTTAAACCAAGCAAGGTTCACTTTGTCTAGCTAGGTAGTTCTTCAAGTCTAGCAAGGTTTGTTTTCCTTGCAAACCCTTGGCTCAAACAAAGCTAAAACCAAATCAAGCAAGGTTTATTCTTAATAAACAGTGCACCCAGCAAGCTTGAAGGAAGTTGATCAAGAAACATCTTGAGGACTTATACCTAGCAAGGTTCCACTCCTAGCAAAGATACGGTGTTACCAACACACTTCAATTTGCCTAATAAGTTAATATTAACAAAGAGTTGAAGGGATTCCTGAAGAACAAGTTTGCTAGTTGGACTATATCGAGCAAAGTTTGATATGGTCAAGAGGATTGAAGTCTGATAGGGGAATATTTTCTTTGGAAAATATTTTAAGTAAAGTCTGCCCGGAGAACTGTTTCCCAACACACTTCTTGGTTACCTGGTCTGCCCGACAAAGATACATGCTGAAAACCTTATCCGAAAACCTGTTTTACACTTAGCATTTATTGTAATGTTTAAATTATGTACAGATGATTAGGGTTTCCATATATGGAATGTCATATATCAGGGCAGGTCTATAAAAGAAATATTTATGGCACACCTGATATTGAGAAAAAGGCTAAAAGAATATTTGAATCTTCTAATCCTCTCTAAAAAGGCTAAGTATGTATACCGAGCAAGGTCAGACTTCCCAGCAAGGTTATACTTATCCTAACAAGGTATTTTTCCATCCCAATAAGGTTATCTTCTAGACTTCCTCTTAAGTGTTAACCCAAGAAAGGTTCACTTTGTCTAGCCTGGTAGTTTTTCAAGTCAAGCAAGGTTTGTTTTCCTTGCAAACCCTTGGCTCAAACCAAGCTAAAACCAAATCTAGCAAGGTTTATTCTTAATAAACATTGTTCCCAACAAGCTTGAAGGAAGTTGATCAAGAAACATCTTAAGGACTTCTAACTAGCAAGGTTCATCTCATAGCAAAGCGACAGTGTTACCAGCACACCTCGATTTGCTTAATAAGTTAATATTAACAATGAGTTGAAGGGATTCCGAAAGAACAAGTTTTCTAGTGGGACTATGTCAAGCAAAGTTTGATATGGTCAAGAGGATTGAAGTCTGCTAGGTGAATAATTTCTTTGGAAAATATTTTATGTAAAGTCTGCCCGAAGAACTGTTTCCCAACACACATCATGGTTACCAGGTCTGCTCGACAAAGATACATGCTGGAAGCCTTGCCCGAAGACCTGTCTTACACTTAGAATTTAGTGTAATATCTTTAATTATGTACGTATGTTAAGGGTTTCCATATACGGAATGTTAGATGTCAGGGCAGGCCTTTAAAGGAAATATTTATGGCACACCTGATATTGAGAAAAAGTCTAAAAGAATATTCGAATCTTCTAAATACCAATGATGAGGCTGCTGAATTTATCAAAATTGTGTGACAAGGGTTGAGAATCAGTTGGATGTAAGGGTGAAGCTTATTAGAAGTGATAATGGAACTGAGTTCAATAATGGGTTAATGGATGAGTTTTGCAGTGCAAAAGGAATACTACAACAACTCAGTACCCCTTGAACTCTTGAACAAAATGGAATTACAGAGAGAAGAAATAGAACACTCATAGAGGTTGCAAGGACCATGTTAGCATATGTTTTTCTACCTGTTACTTTTTTGGGCAGAAGCCATCAATACAGCCTGCTATGTTCAGAACAGGGTCCTTCAAAACATAACCCAAGACAAGACTCCTTAAGAAATCTTGTTTAAAAGAAAGACCTTCATCAAGTTTCTGAAACCTTTCGGTTTCAAGTTCTCACTTGTGAATACCAAGGACCATCTCGACAAGTTTCATTCTAAATCCATGGATTGTTACTTTGTTGAATATTCAACACACTCAAAATCCTATAGAGTCTATGTTAAAGATCATTTAATTGTGATTGAGTCCTCTGATGTGATATTCAATGAAAATCTCTTGTCGGTCAGGATTATATCGCTCAATCACTTTGTCGTAAGCCACACTTTTAAGTGTCGAAAAGAACGTTAACGACTTCCTAATTTAGGAAAAAACAATTGTTATGTTAATGGGAGAAACACTAACACACTAAATTTTTTTGACTAGACACAAAGGTAATAAACATACACTATAACTCAAAAGATTTCCATTGATATAATATGTCAGAAACAATAAGAAATCAATGAGGCTTTCATAATGGAACACTTATCCGTACGTGATAAAGACAACCATCAAAATCATTATCAGGTGAAACCCTAATAGCCCTGCCCTGACATCTGGCACTCCATATCTGGAAACCCTAATCATCCGTACATAATTAAAGATATTATAATAAATGCTATGTGTAAAACAAGTCTTCGGGAAAGCTTTGCAGTGTGTATCTTTGTCGAGCAGACCTGGTGATGTGTGCGTGCTAGTGGTATAAAATATCAAGGGTTGGATGATTTTCTTTTACACAAGATCGTGTTTTAAATTTATAAAAGTGATTTCTACAAAGACTAAACACACACAAAATAGGCAAGTGTACCTATCGTATATGTAGAATAGTATTGGTAAGAACCAAGTATCGATTCGTGGACACAAAGGATTCTAATAATAAATCGTTGTTTTACTTCAATCGGAGGTTTTAATCATTTTGGGGTTGATTTTTAAACTTTTTGTAAAATATAAATACTTTATATATAATATATAGGTGACCGAGACAAGAGATTCTAAACGAGTTGTTCAATTATGCGAAGGTTACCATCTAAGATCAAGAATCCACTCCATTTTAGCATTGATAATTAATATGTAGACATGTGATGAACTTGTCGTAGCAATATATGATAGAATCGACTCCTAAGAAGATGGTATGCGCATTTTAAAGTCCACCCTTTCCTAATATCATACCATCTCAATGATGTCGATTTGAGTTGACAAGTAGTTTCGTAAAGTAGAAAGATTAGGATTGACTTCGATTTCTCAAATACCAATTCTAACAACTTTGGGTGGTGGTAGTTCATCACACAACCTCCCCTTGGTTGATTTATGTAGGTTATAATTAAACATTCCGTTAACATATGGTTTCTTTAACTAATTTGATATCCTAAGCAAAGCCATTTTCGGATTACCAAGGTTTAGAAAAATACACCATAACTTATATCTCATCATTTCTAAGTACAATATAAGGATCCATGTTTCGATAATGTATCAAAGTATTTCTATCTTTCAAGAACATGAATCGATCATGAACGATTGCCAAAGATATTGACAACCACCAACTTTGATTTATTGATTTAAGATGTTGAAACATTTCTCATCAAAAGATAATTGTAATATAACCATGTACTTTACTAGACTACATCACATGTCTTGGTTAATTATCAAGTAAAACAAAGCTTCTTCATAGATTTTAGATGGTAAAAGGAGTTTAGCTCATAATAAGCATAGTGATAAACATTAAGATGATTGATAATAACAAATACATGATTAAACTTGGAACAATCTAACCAAATGTAGATGAATCCTTCTTCTTAATGATGGTAATGATGGTTGATGATGATGATTAGTGGTGATGACCTCCAAACCTTCAAACTCTTCACTAGATCTTCAAAGTGAGTGTTAGTGTGTGTTTTTATAAGTGAAAACCGGAGAGAATTCTTTTCAAGGCAAACCAAATGAGTGCAACATGAGCCACTATTTATAGGCATTCTAGATGGTGAGGCACGGCCCCGTTCTTGATGAGCACGCCCCCGTGCATTTTTATGACATGTGCCAGATTTGTTTTGTCTTTTCGGTGTTCTCGTCCACGACCCCGTGCATGATAAGCACAGCCCCGTGCTTTTGCTTCCAGATTTTTTCTTTTCTTGTGTCAGAAGCATGGGGACATGTTTCTTGAGGCATGGGGGCGTGTTTCTTTGTTTTCTTGTGTTTTCTTCTGTTTTTCTTTGTATTTTTGCTTGTTTCTTCGTTTGAGGCTTGGTTTCACCTGAAATTATGTTTTATTATGATAAGTAGTCTTTTATGGTATGTTATTGGATAGAAATTGCAGTTTTTAGAGATTATTTGATGCCGAAAAGATGTATATTTATATGTACATCACCAGGTAACCATGAAGTGTATTGGGAAACAGTTCTCCGGGCAGACTTTACTTAAAATATTTTCCAAAGAAAATATTCACATAGCAAACTTCAATCCTCTTGACCATATCAAACTTTGCTCGATATAGTCCCACTAGCAAATTTGTTCTTCAGGAATCCCTTCAACTCTTTGTTAATATTAACTGATTAAGCAAATTGAAGTGTGCTAGTAACACCGCAGGTTTGCTAGGAGTTGAAATTTGCTAGGCAGAAGTCCGTTAGATTTGGTTTTAGCTTGGTTTGAGGCAAGCGTTTGCAAGGAAAACAAACCTTGCTTGACTTGAAGAACAACCTTGCTAGACAAAGTGAACCTCGCTTGGTTTAACACTTAAGAAAAATTCTAGAAGATAACCTTGCTTGGAAGGAAAAATACCTTGCTAGGATAAGTAAAACCTTGCTGGAAAGTCTTACCATGCTCGGTATCCATAGTTAGCCTTTTCAGAGAGGTTTAGAAGATTCCAGTCTTCTTTTAGCCTTTTTCTCATCCCAACAATCTTCCCCTATATTGGAACAACCTTAGATGTGCCAAAACACCTCTAAGGTTACATACACTTAGCCAAAACTATTACAAGTTAAAATTCTTTCCCATGGACATTACAAAGTAATCCTTGTTAGTTCACAGTCTTGTAATTATCGTTTGTAATTTATTATTATGTAAACTATATTAATTCGTTAATGTAAGGCTAATTCGTTAAAGATGTTTAACGAATTTTCCAGTTCGTCTAATGTAAAGTCTAGTTCTTTATGTATGTTTCCATTCATTATGGAATGTTGACGAATGAGGGCATAACGAATCAAAGATTCATTATGCTTTCCTTCTTGAGTCTGTAAGTTAAAGAACTGGATCCAACTCGTTACGAGATGTGTAACGAACTCGTTCCATCGTCTATATATAGGGTGTTTCATACCCTATTAATTTAAGCTTTTGATTATTGAGTAAGGAACCTCTGCCAATATTCTCTCTCGATCAATACTTCACTTAACCTATTACTAATACACATATCTAATCATTAATATATATATATATATAACTAAGAGTATAATCATGAACTAGATCCGTTTAAGATATTAGATCTATTAAGATAATCGATATCGTTTAGATCGTTTAAGGCATTTACATGTGGTATCACAGCTCTCGGGTGTTCGATTGCTCTTGATTAAGGATTATTAAGTATTATTTTGATATGTTTCTATTTGATTAAGTTTTAATTGAATTTAATAGAATGAACAGTCGGATCTGTTAATTATGGATTTATTTTGGTTTGATTTGTGTTCGTGAAGGTTTAAGGAATGGTTGTGTGTATTGATTTTTGATTTGGAGTGGATTTGGATTGGTTTTGGTTTGGATGAGTTTTTGTATGGAACATGGGTTAATATTTGTGATTATTGGTGATTGGTTGAACGATTAAGGTTACGGGATTGTGATAATCGAAATCGCGAGTTGTTTACGAGTAGTTTAAGCTAATATTTGGCCAATTTGATTGGATTTTGAGTTGATATTACAAATTTGAGTTGGTTTTGGTTATTCTTGATTCTAGAACTTTTCCAGATTTCTAGAAAAACATCTTGAAGATTCATCAATGGCGTTAATTCGTTATATTAGATTCGTTACACAAGTTTCCTCATTCGTTACCTTTCCTTAACAGATTCGTTACCTTTTCTGAATAGATTTGTGCCATGTGGCTAAGTTTGTTACAACCGTCTAACAACCTAATTCGTTAATCACTGTAATTGATTCATTATCAACTGTAGTTAATTCGTGTTATTGAATTCGTTACTGATTCGTGATCAATTTGTCATTTTGATTTGTCATTTTGATTAGTCATCTTGATTTTTCAACTTGATTCGTCATTTCAATTAGTCAATGATTCGTCAACAATCTGTTCCTGAATCCTTACATGTATTCGTTAAGTGACGTGTCTTTGATTCGTCCCTAATTCGTTACCTCATCTGATTCGTTAACTAATCCGAATCGTTAAGTCTGATTCGTTACGATAGTTTCCATATTAACCCTTAAGTTTGAATTTTTGGTCAAATTTGAATTTGTTATTTACAATGGCTGGTTTTTATGCCTTGGCATCTCAGAACGTGCTTATGCAAAAAATTTTCCACTTGGATGCTGAAATTGGATCTCATTTCAAATGTCCTCGACTGATGAAATTCAGTGATTATGCAAAATGGGAACCCCGATTTCGAGCACATCTTGGTTCTGTGCATCCTGATTGCCCAAGATTTCTTGATGTTGTTTACACTGTACTAATTATTGGTGATGAGACTACTGGTTTTGCCCCCTAAATCTTTTTCACAATAATCTCAAGAGGAAAAGAAGGCTTTAGAGATCGAGAAAAAAGCATATTCGAGATAATATATTCCATCAAGTTGGAAGTATCAAGATTAGTGCTTCTTTGTTTTAACATATCAGAATGAGAAGCGTGGGTAATACTGAGTAGAGCAAGAATGTAATGTTAAAGTTCCAATTCCAAAACTTTAACTTACTCAAAGCTGAAACTGTTGAGAAAATGATTACTCGTTTAAATCATTTAATTCCTGAAATGTACTAGATAAATATGGAACCTTCTGAATCTGACAAGATGGATACAGTTAAAAATGCTTTACCTAGTTCATACTCAATATTCCTGATGGTGTTGATGGAGAATAAATATTTTAAAAACGAAGATTTGACTTCTTCTGATTTTATGCAAAAGATTGAAGCTCGGGAATATGATTTGAAGTGTCAAAAGTCTTCAAAAGAAAGTGAATATCCATCCTTCTATGGTGGAAGTATGCCTTTAAGCACCACAGTATCTCTGATCACTGCATTTCTTAGTTAGAATGCAAATGAAGGTTAAACCACAACTTTTAGTGATCCAAGTGTTTGTTTATTGGCATCTGGTTTCAATGGTAATTCTGGAGGTTCTGGAACATCTGCTAAAGCAAATCAATTCTCAGCACCACCGAATGTGAACATGAAAGAGGCTAAACAAAATTTTGCCTTTTATGTGCTTTTATGACTTCGTATGAGAAGTTGGTTAGTAGTAAAATTGTCACGAGTGAGTTAACCGATGAAGATTATGACCAAATAGACCCTGATGATTTATAGCTCATGGATCTTAAGTGGAACATGGCAATGATAGTGAATAAAGTAAAGAAGTTCATGCAAAGAAATGAGAAATATTTACCATCATTGAACAAGAGAGTTGGTTTTGATAAGCTAAAAGTAAAGTGTTATAACTAACAAGAGTTTGGCCACTTTGCGAAAGAGTGTGACAAGCCAAAGAAAGAGTACACTAGATCTCGAAGTCAAGATAAAAGTTCTGTGAAAAAAGGGTAATGATGCTTATAAGCCTTTTGGAAGTAAATCGTCTACTTTGGGATCACAGGCTTTGTTGTCTGCTACTGATGGAACTGATTGGATACAAAGGTTGTTGTGCAACGAAAATCAAACTAACTTGCCTATGTTGAAGTTAAATGAGAGTGTTCATGATGCAGGTGGGAATGAGCTATCTTCTGATAATGACACTGAGTCTGATTCTGATGATTCATGTCAAATTTATCCAACTACATTTTCTTGTATGGCCAAAATCGATGAGGTTAGTTCATCTGTTTCTAATTCTTTTAATCTATCTAATAATGTGTCGTGTTTTGATTGTGAGATAATTAAGCTTAAGTTAGAATCATTGAAAGATCATAATGACCGTTTAGTGAAAGAAATTGCTTCGCTTAAGGATACTTATAGACAATCTTTAGAATCTCAAATGAGATCTAGGGAGAAAATTGAAGCATTGTCTGCAAGTAACCATGAATTGTCTGTTAAAATGACAATTAATGATTAGAAATTTCAAGAAATCTTGAAAAATTGATCTACGATAACTAAGCTTGAGAATGAAGTTCTTGAGTTTAAGAATAAGTTGGGCAAATTTAGAAACTCATCATTTTTGCTAAATGAGATAATTGAAGTAACTGGTAAGAAAAAAGATTCTAAAGAGGGTGTAGGTTTTGTTGAAGTACCACCACCTTTTCATAATGACAATATTGCAAATCCTTTTACTGGAATGGAAGAAGTGTTTGCTAATGAACCTGTTGTTTCAGAAAAACCTAAACCAATAAAAACTGATAATGTTAAAGCCCAATCGTCAACTCAAAAACATCATGTTTAAAGTAACAAAGTTTTTATTGAGAATATTGAGAAAGTTATCATTGAGGATGTGTTTGAACCTGAAGTGACACACAAGAACCAGAACATTCCAAGTTCGAATCACATTCAATGTGAACCTCATGCATTTGAGGAGGCGGTGTATGGTTCAACGACAACTCATGTGAAAAAGGAGAAAGTTGTTAAACCAATGAAGGCTAAGAAATCAGAAAAGCCTAAAGTTTCTGATTTGGATTTGATGCGATTTATCAATCTTGTTGCATCTAACCCACCAACTGGCCATGTTTTTAAGCTTACAGGAATAAGCAAAACGTTAACTGAGAATGACATTCCTCTTAACTTGATCAAGCCCGAATTGATTGAAAGTGTCTTTCACAATGAAACTTCTATGTTACAAGACCTTGAAAACAAGTTTGTGAAATCCAAGACATCAAAAGTGGTAGATCCTTTGATTAAAGCTAAAAAATTGTTAAAATCTTCTAAAAATGTTCAATTTGTGAAATCAAATGGAATTGACACTATACAATGATTTTCAAATTGTTCAAATATGGATTTCTACATGAAAAGGAAATCTGTAACGTTTGATGACTTGGACAAAGGTCTCATTGCTGGAGTTTATCGTCAACCTTCGGTTGCACATGTTTCTACTAAACCATCATATGAATGTATTGACATGAGAACATGTTTTTTCTGTGGTGAACATGGTCATGTAGTCAGAAAATTTGGTCTGAAAAAATCCCAAAATCTTCACCCATTTATCAAGGAACAATCCAAACCCGTTCCTGTGATCAAGGAGATTTTGAGAAGACCAATGTCTTTCGATGATGAAACTCACATTACGTTTTCTGATGTGAATCCTCGAAATGTGATTCATGTTAATGAAAATGTAAGTAACATTAAGCCCAAATTTGTTCCTTCGGAACCTATTTGAAAAAATGTGAATACAAATATTGTTCGAGCTGCATACTTACGAAGAAAGTCTAAACATCCTGTGACTTATTCACAAGCAGCTAAGCAGCATTTGGATTCATGGAATGTTAAAACTTCAAGAGAAACTCAATAAGTGCCTAAGACTGAGGCCTGGGCTGCCTTTTTGAACTGATATTTTCTTTTCATGAGTAGGGTTCATCCAAGACTATTTCTGGTTAAAACTGGATAATGGATAGTGGATGCTCTCGTCAAATTCCCGGCAGCATCAATTTTTTAACAAATGTCAAAAATATACAAGGAGGGTATGTTGCATTTGCTGGTAATTCAGGAGGTATGATCACTAAAGAGGGTGATGTGTCAAATGGGTGTATCATGTTTGAAAAAGTAAACTATTGTGAAAAAGTTGATCACAACTTGTTGAGTGTGTCACAAATTTGTGATAAGAAATACACTACCGTATTTTACTAATAAGGAGTATCTAATACTAAAACCGGGATACATCATTCACGAGAACGTGGTAGTCATGTGATCTCCTCGATCGAATGACATTTATGTGATGAACATGACTTCTAAAGTATCAATTTTAGTGGAAACGTGTTTTGTTTCTAAGGAAACTGAAAAGGACACGATTCTTTGGAACAGAAGAATGAGTCATATTCATGTCAGAAAATGAATTATTTAATGGCAAATGACCTAGTTGATGGTGTTTCTTTGAAACATTTTAATTTATTTGACCACTGTGTTTCTTGAAAAAAGGGCAAACAGAAGAAGAAATTACACCCATCTAAGTTAATCAATACCATTGATACTTTACTTGAAGACTTCATATGGATTTGTTTGGTCTGGTGAATCGTGCGAGTATTCCTGCTGATTGGTATTGTCCCGTCGTCACTGATGATTGTTCAAGATATTCATGGGTATTATTTATGAGTTCAAAAGATCAGACACCCATTCTGGTTCAAAATTTAATCACTAAGTTCGAATCACCATACAAACTGAAAGTAAGACGTATTCGAAGTGATAATGGTACGAAGTTTAAAAATAATGTATTGGATTTCTTTTGTGTTCAAAAGGGAATTCACCGAGAATATAGTGCTCCCTACATACCACAACCGAATGGGGTGGCTGATGCACTAAGGAAAAATAGAACATTGATTGAAGCAGCAAGAACAATGCTTGAAGATTCTAAGCTTCCTGTTCAATCCTGGAACGAGGCTGTGAATATTGCTTGCTACAAGCTCAATCGTGTTTTGACTATGAAGAAGCTTCAGAAGACAAGTTATGAATTAATGAACATGCATAAGCCTAATTTAAAGTACTTGGAACCATTTGGGTGTCCGTGTACTATGTTAATGAAAGATGCAGGAAAATTTGAAGAAAAAGCAATTGAAGGTTACTTCTTAGGTTACCCATCACCTAAGAAAAATGTATTTAACATTACCTCGGGCTGTGTAGAGGAGTGGTACCATATTGATTGTCAAAGGTATACCAGACCTTCCCAAGTTAAAGAACTTGATTGGATGTTCGACTTCGAGAGTTAATTTAATTCATTCACTCAAATAGTTGACCAACAAGATGAAGACTTGGTACGTGCGTATTTGGAAGACCAATACTTACCTCCGAGATCTTTTGTTTCTAATAATGAAGAAGCTCTGCAAGATTATCTCCTGATGCATCCGATGTGATTTCTATCTCTTCGGATGATAGTCATTTCGTTGATTCTTCCTCGGCTCCATTTTCCGAAACACATGAGATCGGTGAATCGTCTCATGATGCTGAGGAGAATCTCACTAATTTAACGGACAATGTTGTTGTGCTTGAGAATCCTTTTCTTCGGATTCATAATTATCATCCACAGGACAACATCATTGTGAACTTGATGTAGGTGTGCAAACACGTCATCAAGTTGCTACTTCAAGTGAATCTAACATATTTTATGCTTATACGGATTTGCATTCTTCGGGAATCATGAATCTCCCCAAATACACTTGCTTTCTATATCAATTGGAACGACAAATACTCGTATGGCACTTAAAGATCCATATTGGGTAGAAGTGATGCAAGAGGAATTGCAACAGTTTAACTGACGGGGGTATGGGATCTCATTGATAATCCCTCTAGAGTTAAGAAGCCAATTCCTACGAAGTGGGTATTTAAATGTAAAAAGGACAATCGTGGGGTGATCGTGAGAAACAAAGCAAGGTTAGTGGTACAAGGCTATCATCAGCAAGAGGGCATTGATTACACTTAAGTATATGCTCCAGTTGCAAGATTGAAAGCTATACGAATATTTTTGGCTTATGCGGCTTTCAAGAATATTAAAGTTTATCATATGGATGTGAAATGTACTTTTCTCAATGGAGAACTACATGACCGAGTTTACCAATTAAACAAGGCCCTGTATTGTCTACACTAAGCCCCGTGAGCTTGGTATGGTATGCTTGCTGACCATATCACTAATAACGAATTCAAGCGAGGAACTGTAGACTGCACATTATTTTATAAGAATGTTGGTGATGATCTGCTCCTTGCCCTGATATATGTCGACGAGTAAGGATTTGGAGAAGTCAATGCAAACAAAGTTCGAAATGAGCTCGATGGGAGAGATGAACTTCTTTCTAGGGTTGCAGGTTCATCAGTCTGACAAGGGAATCTTCATTCATCAGACGAAGTGCGTGAACAATTTCTTGAGCCGATTCAAGATAACTGCTCGAAAAACCCCTTCGGCGCCTTTCCACGTAGGTCACAATTTATCACTAGATGAATTGGAGGATACCGTCTATCCTACCCTTTATCGAGCAATGATAGGTTCTTTAATGTATTTAACTACCTCTCGACCTGACATAATGTTTGCAGTTTGTTTATGTGCTAGGTACCAATTAAGTCACCGAGTGACTCACCTGGCAGCGGTTAAGCGTATACTTCACTATCTTAGGGGTAATCCTGGCATCAGGTTATGGTATCCAAAGGAGGATAGCTTCTATTTCACTGCATTTTCCGATTCGGACTATGGTGGATGCAAGATCAACTTTAAATCGACCACAGCGGGTTGTCAACTTCTAGGACGCCGGCTTGTTTCCTGGCAATGTAAGAATCAGAAAATGGTATCCACTTCAACTGCCGATGCAGTATACATGGCAGCCTCGAGTTGTTGTTCACGGGTTTTACGGATCCAGCAACACTTGCAGGATTTCGGTTTGAAATTTCTTACTACTCCCATCTATATTGATAACTCTACTGCTATAAGTATCACCAAGAATCCCGTGAAAACTCAAAAACTAAACATATCGAAATTAGATATCATTTTATACGGGATTGTTTGGAAAAGATATTAATTGATATTAAGAAAGTGCACAATAATTTTCAAAAAGCCAATCTGTTTAACAAGGCATTTGATAAAACACGTTTTAACTTCCTGCTTGGTTTAAATGGTTTAAAGACTCTTGCTGATATCCTGAAACAAGGATAACTATCTTTATTTTTTGTTTATTTTTCTTTCATTTAATTTTTATGTTTTGGGTTTTGGGGCTGAAATTGAAAATACAAAAATATTGTGCTTTTAGTATGTACAGAGAAAACAAAAAAGATTTTTGCATACAGTTGTTAAAAATTACGCCATTTACTTATATTTGAAGGACATATACTTGTATATGTATGGTCCTAATATTTACTTGTAAATCCTCGGGATAGCCATTAACCTGATATTTGAAAGTGATTTAGGCGACTATCATGTGTTTTTAATTAATTCTTTTGCTGAAAATTATATCGGTTATTTAAGTTTGTGGAACATTCTTGCATGTTTTGGTCCTGTTATCTACTTATGGATTGATAAGATAACCATTAATCTATAGACTAAAAGTAACTGGGGCGATTGAATTTAATTTTTTATGCTCCTAAAAAATTTTGAGTTTTGAAGCAAAAAGAGAAAATGATTATACATTGATCATCTAGTCCCATATCCAGAAAGAAATAAGCTTAAAAGACTGAGTGCTTAATTGCATTGGTGCATTGATAGGTCTTAAACAAGCTGTTATAGTAAAGCATGTGATATAAACCTAAAGAAACGTCAAATTGAAAAAGGTGTTAGTCTCTACCAAAAATCTCGGTAATGATGGAAAAAATGTAATAGCCTGTCATACTCAAGCCTTATGTCTGTTTGATCACCAAAAACAAAATAAGTTTTATTAAAAAGCTTTAAGATTCTGGACACTGTGAGTCTTTACGCGGCTTAATCATATGGGGTATTCATATGCATGAATTTTTCAAACACTTTTAGAGCAAACCCGAAGTCATTAAACATGATCGTTGTTGTACAATGTACAATTTAAATTACTGACTCGATCAAAATCCTCTGTTAGTCAAACATTGTTCCTCCCTTGCGTGCGTCTCAATACCTATAAGAAACAGACCCCAGGGGACACAATGTATGTAAGCCGACAGATGGACTCGTGCATACCCAATCATAGTAGAAAAATCTTAGTGCATCAAACAAAATCTATGAAATCAAAAATTTTGATCTACTTCATAATGGTTTAAGTCAAGTTGGGGTGATACGGTAAAAATAAAATTAAGCTTGAACCAATTAATCATATCACAAAATGCTTGAAAGTTTGTTATAATATTAAGTGGACAACAATATCAATGACCGACTTAACGTCAGTCTTAATATAGCTGAAATATAAAATTGCGATGGAAGGGTAATTATGTGAATATGATTCTCTACTTAAACTCACCAAAAATACAAAAATATGTACTGCTTCCGAAAAACTTACAAAAACACAAATATATTTTATGTTTTGTATTTATTTTTCGAATTTGTATGTAAATAGTTTGATACGAAAAAGAAAAATGCCGAAAAGATTTTATGTTTTTTCCTTTTACATATTATTTGATCATTTTTTAAATTATTTTTAAATTATTTACGTAAAACACGTAAATTATAAGATCATCGAGATACGGGGTTTCATTGATTTATTTATTGATTTATTAATTCATTTATTTAATTGATTTTAATTAAATAAAAGAAAATTGAAAAATAATATTAAAATTGATTTTTGTTATTTGTGGATAGCGAATGGGGTTATTTTTATAACGAATTACTTCTATTCGTTATCACTCTAATTCGCTTCCATCACTCTGTAATGAATGACCCTAATTCGTCATCCATCATTTAAAGAATTAAGCACGAATTACATATGATTCGTTATCACTTCATTAAAGTTACAATGAATTACTCATTTGTTGCCACGTGTAACGAATGCGGTGCCAGGTGTAACGAATGAGATAACGAATCGCCTAATTCATTAATTCAAAATTAATGAATCAGCTGATTAGTTTCCTTGAAAAATGTGCCAATTCTTCCTATATAGGGAAATGTGTTTAACGATTCGTCTTCATTCACTGTTTTCATTTCTTCCATACTAAGCAAACACTCGTAATTTTTTTCCTGAAATTTCGACCCTTATTATATTTATTTTTTATCATCATCTAAGCATCGTAACTTATTGAGGATCAAAACATGATATTATTATAATAATATTTATATAATTTGTTTTTCGGTTTTACTAAATCTCTGATTTTTATGTTTTCTCAGTAATGGCAGTTGAAATAGTTCAAGATATTCCTGTTGCTGAGCAACGACCTGTAAAACAACAAAAGTAGGAACCACCATTGCTATCGATCGATAAGAGGCATAACATCTGTGCTTTTTTGGGAACGAACTTGGCAGATGAAGATGTTTTTGGGAATATGCTAGCTTTTATAAGCCGTTCATGTTTAAGCAATGCTGTCACAGCACGCTCGGAGATTCCTTTTAGCCTTATACGTTCGTTCGGGAACTAAACTCGATATGTGGAGTCTGAGGATCATATAGTTGCTGAGGTGAATGGAAGACCGGATGTGATATCAACTGAGGTGATAACACGGGTGTTAAGGTTTGGCGATAATGAGGACAACCCGTGTGAATTTGATAAAGGTTTGACCCGTGGTCTGTTCGGACGAGTGTTCTACACTGGCTAACTTGACAAGTCCATGTACAACAAGGCAAACTTGTTCCCCACGTACAAGTACTTATTACACGTCCTCATTCATTTCCTTGGTGGATGGAAGGGTGGATTTGACGAATGCCGGATTATGCTTCAATCGGTATTTGTCGCGTTGATTTTGAAAAAACGTTCAATTTCTCCGAGATGATCTTCTATCATCTTAAGGAAAACTGTTTAATCTAGCATCGACGAAAAAAATTTCTTATGTATCCGCGATTTATCCAGCTATTTAATCAAGATGCTATTCCTGATCTGGTTATTGATGCAATGCTTCGCAATGATGTGTTGAAGCTTAATCATATGACTGCTGACCCGACGAGGAGAATGAAGCTGTATCGTCAGGACACGCCGAGGACCAAATGCTTGATTGGTCACATTTCCAATCTGGAGTATGTCTATCCTTCTAATGATCGTTGGATCCACGATGTTTCAGATTCCGAAAGTGAAGAGAATCCACGTGAGAGAGAAGAAGGTGATGATGGAGATGATGGTGGAAATGGTAGAGATGGTGGTCAAAGGGGTGACCACCATCATGTTGAGGTTGTGGTGGAAAGTTCATATGATGCACCACATAAATGATAGGGCAAGGAGCTTGCTTCTGACGAACCGTCCACACGTCGTGTTCGTTGTAGATCTAGAGTTGAAATAGGTTCTCGTGAGCCTTAGACGTCTGATTTTCAAAGCCCGACGGTGTCGCTTACTACTAGCACCCCGACATACATTTTGACGACAACTCTAACATCTGATCCAAGGCTTGGTATGATTCCTTAATCCGTCTTATCTACATTACCAAGGCTTGCTGCTGCTACATCACTGGTTTCTCCAACACCACCATTTGACACATCCTATGGACATTTCGTTCATGAGGTTTAATAGTCCTCAAGGTCCTGTGCAGCCGATACCTCCATCGTTTCATGCTATGCCCCCGGGAAATCAAATGAACATGCTCTTGAGTTTGATTCATATTTATGAGAATCAAATGGCAGGCGATCATCAAGCTCAAGAGCAGATGTTAATCAATCAGAGGCGTTTGATGGGATGTGTCTCATACTCCAGAAGGAGACAAAGGAGCTGCGTGAGATTGTCATGGCTAAGGGGTGAATCTGAAGAATGATGACGATGATCCTGATTCCTTAGTTGCTATAGTCAATGAGCTGAAACAAACTCACAGCTCATCCTCTGGTGCTGGTACGAGTAGCGGTGTAGGCGGTGATAAACAGTTGGTGGTTTATCATTACTCGACTAACGTTCAACCAATTGAGTCGGTCAAAGCCAACACCATCATGTTCATGGATGATAAGATAGGCATCGTGATGAGTTTTGCCAACCTTGATGATATTGAAGAAGGGAGGTTCATCGATCAGTCCCTGACACGCCAACATAATTGTTGGGACCAAATGATGAAAACCTCGATGTGCTGGAAGCCTAGGATGATGTGGAAGTGATTAATGATGAGGAAGTCTTACAAGATCCGACGATTCCTGATATGAACATGTCATTTATTTATGAAGATGAAGAGATCGAGATAGAAGATGAGGGTATTCCTACTTTCAATGAAGAAAATGTCAAAGATGCTGAAGACCATTTGGAAAAGATCTCGAAAGGAAAAGGGAATAAGTTTGAGGATATTCGGGGTTGGTTCGCGTACCGGAGCAAGCGATCTCATAATATTATTGAAGCGTATAGGTACGTGAATGAAGAGTAGAAGCAGGATGCGATCGCACGCGCTAAAGACAATCAGAAGATAACGTTCAAAGCCGTGTCGACTGTTAAAGGTGATATCGTTTCCTGACTTTACGATTATGAACTTAAGGTCTGTATAATCAAATGGGAGAACGGTGTTCAGTACTTTCATAACATCACGGACGTTCTCTCATTACCGCGTTGGGATGTGCATACCCTCGCGAGTCGACCTTTCATTAATCGTGGTGGAAATCGTAAAGCAGAATGGTTTCATAAATATTTTCTTTTCGAGGTAAATCACGAGTTTAAGTTCTTTAAGCCGCATATTCCGATCCGTAAGCGTATTGACGAGATAGATAAACGTACGGGATGGAGGAAGATCGTTATTATGGTAAAACCACCGAAAACGATGAAGTATGTACCGGTGAAGACTTTCCCACAAGGTCTTCAACTAACGTTTAACCGTTGGTACTACGACAATCGTACCGGTGAGGTCGTCATTGTGTTTGGGAAAGGTTTGAAGACTAACTTTATTAAAGTTATCAATCCAATGTGGTTCGTTAACTTATCAGAGACTGACAATGATGTGGTGTTCGTGAATAAGATATTGATAGAGTGCCAAGAAGACTATAACCGAGCTATGTAGTTACAGCATGCCGTGTGCGTATGTCACAAGTTCGGGATTCATATTTGTCGTGATTGGGTGTCAAATCTATTCAAATAAAGTAAAGACAAAGAGCTCAAGACGAGAGGTGTTTGTTAGTGAACGGATCTTTCGTATCGAGTCTTTGTAATTATCATTTGTAATTTATCATTATTCTAATGTTAAGGGCATTTATGTAATTTATATTAGTTTATTAATGTAAGGCTAATTCGTTAAGGATGCTTAAAGAATTAGCCAGTTCGTCTAATGTAAAGTCTAGTTCGTTATGTACGTTTTCATTCGTCATGGAATGTTGATGAATGGGGGAATAACGAATCGAAGATTCGTTATGCTTTCCTTCTTGAGTCTTTAAGATAACGAACTGGATCCAATTCATTACGGAATGTGTAATGAATTTGTTCCATTGTCTATATATAGGGAGGTTTCTTACCCTGTTAATTTAAGCTTTTGATTATTGAGTAACGAACCTCTGCCAATATTCTCTCTCGATCAATACTTCACTTAACCTATTACTAATACACATATCTAATCACTAATACATACATATATATATAACTAATTAAGAGTATAACCATGAACAAGATCCGTTTAATGTATTAGATCAATTAAGGTAACCGATATTGTTTAGATCGTTTAAGGTATTTACAAACCTAAGCTATAAAAGTAATCTCATCTTCTTTAGCTTGAGGCTTCTTGTCTTCTGGCCAACTTTATAGATCCGACACTTTCCTTGAAGCTAAATAATTGTGTGTGGTTAGGATGATCAGAGGGTACAATCCATCTGAATAAACCATTGAGATCCTCCACATGTAGATATTTTAAGTCAGTGTCCTACTTTATGATGCCCAAGGCCTGTCCATCAGAGTTTCTGAGAATAAAGGATCCATCTTTATTAATAATGTCAATGCTTGCAATCCTTCCATTTCTCTGGACTTCATAATTTGGACTTGTCATCTGCCGCCTTATGTTTATACATGCCATCATAGTTGCAAGAGGATTCTTGCTTTTATTCTCGGCCTTGAATGTCTCTTCAATATACCTAATCTCCCTCATTCTCTTTACCCTTTTGTTTCTTTCAAAATGAGAGAGTTACAATTTTCTTTTCTTGTTGAACATGCGAAATCCCTTCCAATACTGGTCCCTGAGATGTTTAGATAAATCATTTTTTTGCGGTCCAGCAAACCTATGTTTGTTGTAATAATCATAATGATTCATACTTTCCATCTCATCCAGCTGCTCCCTTTTGAACTGCAGAAAGTCATCCCTAAATATTACTTCCTTTAACTCACCACTACATATAATCACTTTGAATGATTCAATTTAAGAATCAAAGTACAGCCTCCTTGGTAGGTCAACATCAGAAGGTGTCCTTTGTCGTCTTTTGTGTGAGGCTCTGGTGGTGGGAATTGGAACACATACAGCTGAGGACGTAGAAATGTGTTTCTTCTTAAGAATATTGGCCCTCACATGCCCAGCTTTCCCAAACATTTCAATTATTTTCTCTTTTTGCAAAAAAATAAGCTGCAAATAGTTTTCTCCTTTCTGTGCCAAGGTTGTAATCATCTCCATTATTTCCTCATTAGTTGGACCTGCAGGGACAGATCTTTGATGTTCAATACGTTCCCCCCTCGGTCCACACTGGAATTGCAAGAGATTTCATCTGGTCAGCTTCCAATCTTCCCCATTCAATTTTTTGTTCATAGAATAACTCCTTCAATTGACCTTATCCAAGGTTGTCAAATACACCTTCAGCCATCCTTTTGCTAATCATAAATCCTTTAAGGGTCTTGATCTTGTTCTCATCATCCAATGGCTCTAGGTCTTTAACTGGTTCCTCTTTTACCAATACAAATGGAGGAATCTTGGAAGATTTTGAAGACTCAGCCTTTTCATGATCATCATTTTCCTTTTCAGATCTATACAATGAAAGCTTTTCAGATCTGCTCATTCCTTGAGTTTCTTTAGTTCTCCCCCTAGCTTACATCTACCTATCAATAAGTTTAATTTGTTCATCCTCCATTGTTTCTTTTCCATCTCGGCCAGGGTCATTATTCTTGGACCTGATCCCTGCTGATGAATTTCGACCTCATCCCTGCTGAAACTATCAACCACTTCAAAGTGAAGCCATGTTCAATAAAAAGTTTGCACTTTCCATAGAACTTGACATACAACTTCTGAAGTCTTTCATCTTTCTTGCCAGCTTTCTTCATTCTCACCAACTCAGTTTTTCTAATATCTTCAACGGTGACATTATAGGCTTCTTCCAGCTCACTTAACCTCATGTGGCTCAGCTGCTTTTCAGAGAACCCATGCAGTTTCAAGTAAGCCCTAAACTTCAGGGAGTCCCGATTCTTCTTTTCCATCTTCCTTTTGATATCGTCAGCCTAACCATCAATCAACTTTTGCAACTCTACATCAGACGTAGGAGCCAGAGTTTCATACTTATATCCTTGTTTAATCAATCCCAGAATTTTCGGGTCATTTTTCCTTTCATCATTTAACATGGATTGTATATTCTCCCTGTGTTCATCAGTCATTTCCATATTTGGGGAATCAGTAGTGTCATTCACTCCATCAGAAAACTCATCAAGAGCCTCTATCCTTGGCTCTTTTATAAAATCATTAGGCATAAGAGTATGCAAAGGAACAACCTGAACATGGCACACTTTCCCCTTAGGACTTTCAACAAAGTATTCACTCTTTTTAGACTTATCAGCCCTCTTCCTTTTTGGTTCATCTTCATCATCATCTCTCCCATCATATCTTGTCCTCTTCATGGTATATTTCTTTCCATATTTGTCATTATTTCTCCCAACTGTCCTTAATTTCCAACACGTCCTCGGCATATTTATCCATTTCTTGGACAAAGTTTTGATTATAGTCTCCCCGGCTTTATCAGTCACTACTTGCTTATTTGAATCTTCATTAATGTTTACAGTAGTGGTTTGAGTTGGTGACTCTTACTCAGCCTTTTTCAGATTAAAAATAAAAAGGGCAAGGGAGTTGTCAATTTCTTCAATTTGTTTTATCTTGATCAAGCTTTCAATAACTTCTTAATCAAGCTCCCCTTCTTCATTCAGATTTTTGGCAATTTCAGCCGCTCCTAACAATCTCTCTTGCTCCTCAAACTCTTTATCAGTCAATGATTTTGCTATTCTTTCTCTCTCCAATATCTCATTCAAGTTGTCAGCATGTCTTTTGGCCGCATGTTCATCAGTTTCATCAACACCCAATACATCATCAATGGATTTCTTCCATTGAGTGTTTAGTGGCGGCAATTGATCTTCGCTTTCAGCAACAACCTTCGCTTTTTCTTTCTCCTTTATTCTCAGTTGTTTCCCTTACCATTTCTGGTTCACTGGCTAAATTTTCAATTTGAACAATTAAATCGTACATCTCCACGTCAACAACTTTCCTTATTTGTGGCTCAGTACCAGTAGCACCAGTAGCTATGGCCTCAGTCATCACCCCAGCTTCAGTATTCTCATTTTCAGTAGTATCCATCATCATCTATCCTCCTTTCCTCACTACTCTCATATTCAAAACCTCCATAAAGATTACCCAGAGTTTTCAATACATTCTTCTCAACATTGTCACCCCCCCCCACACACAACCTCATCAATCCTAACAATATTGACCACAAGAAAATTCTCCCCCTGTTTTGGTACAACTGAGGTCTTCTCAACCTCAGCCTCCAGGGTTTGAATCCGGTATTGTACCTGTGTCAATAGGAATTTCAAATCAGCATTCTTTTATTAATTCATCATTTTTCCTTTTCAATCTAGTGTTCTCAATCGCCACATCCATATACCTGCTGAACAAAGAAGCACCAGCGGAAGTTGATCGGGAAGGTGTATCTGAGAATGGGTCAGGGATTGTTGGTTTGTGTTGGATTGGTTCATGGGGTAGACTTTCAATGTCATTAAAACTTGTGGAGGGTAATGGGTTTACAGTTAGGACTATTGGTGGGAAAGTATGTATTATTTCAAAGGTTGGTTGGTCAGTGGTTTGTTTTGTGTTAATGATTGGTTTTGGATTTTGGTTGGGCTGTGGGTTTGAGTTTGAGGTGGGGTTTGCGTTTGAGATGGCCTTTGGTTATGGGTGAAAGGTGATATTGGTGGGGATAGTTGGTTTTGGGGTGGGCTATTTGGTGAAGTTGGTGGTGTAAGTATGGTTTGGTCCTCCCCCTGTGCAGCAACATCAACATTCTCTTTAACAAATATATTTACACCTCCTCCATCACCTGCATCATCATCTCTATCTCCTGCGCCATCATCAATATCATATTCATCCTCTCTAACCTCCTCGCTCACCTCTTCATCCTCAGACGTCACATGAGGTGACTCTGAAACCGTTATAATTTCCAAATCACGGCTATACAACCATGGTAACACATTAAACTCAGCATCAGGATTGAAGTTGCTTGCGGAAGCCAACTTTGCAATCCTTTTATATACATTTGGGTCTTGTAATAGATGTGTAGTGCCAATTGTAGGCAAGTAGAACAGTACACGGTTGAAAATAATCTGTAGAAATCTTGTGTAAACCAAGAATTTGTCGTTGTTAGGCTTTCTTAAATTCGCAGCCAAACTGTCAAATTTCATCTTTGAAAAGTTGAACGGTTGTCTGAACACAACAGCCACAGTGGCATTCGCCAAATCATGTCTCATCAAAGTCTAAGAGCCCTTCCTTATTGCATATCCCTGTACTATGTGATGTATTAAGTAACGATACAAGTTAGGGAAAAATCCCTTCTTAAATTGGCCTTCAAACACGTCACCCTGGTATCCCTTTGTCTCCTGAAAGATAGTCAGCAAACGGTTTGTGGAGAAATGGATTGGGGCTTCAATCTGCATCATTTAACTGTAGGCTTTCCCAGATCAGTTGCTAAGTTATCACAATCTCTTGACGAGCAACGGTGGCCTCGATCCTCTTTCCTCCGGCATCATCATAGAGTTGGGCGGAGTGTCATAAATCTAAATGGTGATTTCTATAAATTACAAGGCACTCAGTCGAAGAGAATTGTAAGTTTGATCTTTGTTACCACCGTATCATCAACGCCACCAGTTGATTATCAGGAGTAATCTGAAGAAGAGCGCACATATTGTGTTTCTTCTCAAAGGGATACGTCTGTTCTCCCATAACTGTCAAACACCAAAAACACATTCAAAGTACAAATTAGTCCTAAAGTTCATAACTTTAACATGTAATAAGTAACAATATGAAAAAGAAAAGAGATATTTTCTTACACATAAGAACAATGAAGTTAGTTAAGATTAAAATTAACAGCCTAATTTCATATAATCAGTGTCAAAAAATTATCAATTGATGCTTACCGAGTCAGAATTAAAGAGCCGGTCAATTTAGGGTAGGGATTTAGTTAAATGATGGATATTCTGGAACGAGAGTAGCAGCAATAATACAATAGTGGGAAGAGAGAGAAGTGAAAGGTGAAAATTTCATTAAGTCCCTCTTATATACCATTTTAAAAGTGGATTTTAAATGCATTTCGTCGTTTTCTCATGAATATTGCCAAAAATTTAATTTTAAATATCTTAGCATAAAGCTTTCTTGATAAAGTGTTTATTCACAAAGCTTGCTAGGAAAAGTTTAATTTTCACAGCTTGCTAGGTAAAGTCCATTTGTAAAGCTTACTCGTTCCAGAATTATGCTGATGTTAAAAGTAATTAAAAATAACACTAAGTGGATAAGATGAAGGAAGCTTACTCGAATATACAAGATTTCTTGAGAAACAAATCACACGCCAATTAATCATGTATAAAACATCAAATTGGCAACCTTGCTAGGAATCAATAAAGAATTCTCAAATAATAACTTAGGGAGATTTTTAATTGTCAATCTTGCTAGAATATCTGAATATCACAAACCTTACCCGATCAAATATGAAT